>NC_090298.1:93948333-94251363 GCF_039906515.1 Pseudorca crassidens
TTATGGGTTTTCCTCTGACCCAATGTTCTTGCTGTCCCTACATGGTAGTGGGGGAGGGGAAGCAGCTACAAAAGTAATTAGAAACCAGTGGGCCTGCTCATCCTGGCAGTGTTAGGACCACTGGATTGGAGCTTGCTCAACTTCAGATCTAGCTAAAAGTAGAGTGTGAGGAAGGTAGTGGTCCACAGACCGCAGCCAAGTAGGAAGCTGAACAGAGGGATACTTCCACTCCAGGCCTCCCACTTTCTTAATAACTTGCCTCCTCTACTCCTTGTTAGGAAAGCAACTCTTGCCTCTCTCCATAGCCCAGCTATTTAGTTATCAATTTCCCTGTGGTCATCTACCGTGGCCAAAAAAAAAAACAAAAAAGAAAAATCTGGAAACAAGATATATCTTGTTAATCAATCCTAACACTTAAAAAAAATATTTGGGGACAGGGAAACCTAGTGCCCTTAGCTAAGGTGAAAGAAGGAAAATACTTGAGGACTTTAACTCAAAGAAAAAATGAACATGCACTGTGGGATGTTTTGCAGATATGAGGGACAAGGGACTCCGGTCACAGAACAAACTGTGTTCCCACCCATGCTCTGAGGCAAGGCCACCTATCACCTCTGCTAAAACTGGGCAGTTACTGAGCCCTCAGTCATGCAGGCCAACACCTCACGTGCTTATAGAGACTGTGGCCACCAGCCCTCCTCAGATGGAGGGTGAGGGATGAGATGTGACAGTAAAATAAAGATATTGGCATCTTCACTGTAAAGAAAGAATCAAAACTGCTTTAGGAAGAAGACATTTGGTACAGCATACAACAAAAATCTAACACCTTCTGGTCATAACATTCTAAATCTACATTATTCTGTCTAAAACCCCAGAATCTTCACCATGCCACCAACTATCCCTTTCAGGGGCCTAGAGTAGATGCAGCCTGTCTCTTCGGTTTTTACACACATAATGTGATGACGTGTCACTCTGAGTCTGACTACCTATCATCCCTCTAGCTCATTCATTCTCACTTTCATTTGTTATACTGCTTATAAATGGAATTGTTAGGTCAAACATTCATATTTTGGGGAATATAAGTCCAAAATTAGCCTTTCTGTTGGATAAAACCATGGTGCTTCAGAGAGAAAACTGACAGTGACTAGATAAAAGGCTTTAAGTGAGCCAATATTTTTATTTTTGAATTTGTAGAGGGAAAAACATATACTGTAAAGAAGTTTTGGCATCCCTTAAATATGACTGCAATAGGGCATTTTCACTTACTTTCTTTAAAACCTTAATTCTATATTACTTGTATATGTTCTAAACCATGTTCAGGGAGTTTGAGGATTATAATTAACAGAGAGCACTGGCAACAAAGGTGTTATTGCTCTTAAATCAGGCTGCAGTGGAGAACAAAAAGGTAACAAAAATTTTCTAGTGATTGGGTAATATCCCCAGTGTGAAATCCTTTGTACCTGCATTAGATTCCTGTCCCCTCTCTTTTCTAGAAAGAATCACATTAAGAGGATACTTTTTCTGTATCAATAATAGAGAGGATCTGAAAGATTAGTAAAAAGCCAAATGCTGCTTTTTAAGAAGCAGTGTTTGATTTTATTTGAAGATTAAATGTTTAGAGGAAAAACTCTTTGCAACAGTATTTAATGAAAACTTGTTTATAAAAAGGATGAAAATAAAGGTATAACATGTGTTTTCATTTCTGGCTTTGATAATTAGAAAACTATAAATTAAAATGATTTTGGAAAAACAAAAAACCCCAGCAAGAAAGCACAAAAATGAGAAAGCACAAAGCAAGCAGTCCAAAGTAAAATGTAACATGACAGCCTGACAAGTGCACAAGATGGTTTAATTTATACTCATCAAGAACAGAAACTATAAGATTGAGTTCAACACAAAATGCATCCATGTGCTTTTTAGAAAAGACATAAAATTATAGAAAAAAGTTAAAACCCAAATTACAGCAGATAATTTAGGCTAGTGCAAACAAACAGAAACAGTGGTAGCAATATTCATTTCAGATTAATGGAATTTAAGAGAAAAAATAAGAAGTTATAAGAGGAAGACTATGTTAGATTGATCACTGAAGAGAAAGCTGACATGAATTGTATGCACTAAAGAGCAAAGCATGTAAAGGAAACCTATCAGAAATAAAAGAAAAAACAATTGTGGTAGATTTTAAGATCACTTTCAGCCTGGAGGGATGAAATGAACCAAAAATTAATAGTCATGGTATCAAGAAAAATAAATATCAGAATTGGCCTAAGAACTAACAGAAACATGAAAGATGTACTTTTTAATAAATGACCTGGAGGAACTAGGTAGGCATTTTTAAAACGATAATACTAGTTCCATGCTTTACATCATAAAAAAGATTAAACTCCAAATGAATCAGAGAGCTCAAAGTGAAAACTAAAACTACTCAAGTAGTAGAATACAACATGGATGAATTTCTCTAAAACCTAGGTATAATGAAAGGTTTTCTAGACTCCAGAGGCAATAAAAGACTGATTAATTTGGCTACATAAAAATAAAAGAACTATTGCATAGCAATAGAAGAAAAGATGGTAACCAAACTTAAAAGAAGGTGATTAAACTGGAAGAAATATTTGCAACATTTATCACAGACAGAGGACCAAAATCTCTAACATAGAGAAAGAATTCCTAAAATTGAGAGAAAAAGTTCTAAAACCCTGATAGAAAATAGAAAAATGGGCAAAAAACAGATGACTTACCAAAAAGGGATATAAACTAATTCTAAAACAGATCACAAGATATGCATTTCATTCATAAGAGAAATGCAAATTTAAACTACACTGATATACCACTTCTCACCCATTAAACTGGCAAAAATTAAAAGTTTGACAACCTAGTTTTCTGGGAAGTGGGTATACAAGCACTTCAATACTTTGCATGTGGGAATGTCAAAGGGTCCAACCCTCTGGAAGGAAATTTGACAGTATTTAAGGAAACTACAGTGGATTTCTTTTTGAACCAGAAATCCTTCTTTTAAGTTTTTTCTCTGAAGATTTAACTTCAACAGTATGAAAGTATATACAAACAAGGTCATAAGTTATAGCATTACTTGTAATTGCAAAACATCAGATACAATGTAAATGCCGACATTTTAAAATGGTTGTTCAAAATGGAATACTATGCAGCTGCATAAAAGACCAATGAAGATCTCACTGAACAAATAGGGAATGACTTCCAGGATTTACTGATAAATGTCAAGAAAGCGAAGTGTAACCGTATATATATGTAACGGTATATATATATATATATATATATATATATATATGTATAAAAAGAAGGAAAAATAAGAAAAATACACCTATTTTTGCAAAAAGAAATACTGGAAGGATGAGCCAGAAAGTAATGAAACTATACCTACAGGGCACAGGTGGGAATAGGGTGGAAGGGATGGGGAAGAGTAGCTGACACTTATCCGTGCATATTATTAACAGTTTTTACTTTTTGAATCATGTTAATATTTTCGTGCTCAAAAAATTCTATCAACAAGAATATGGGAAAAACCCTAAAACGGAACACAAACAAAATAAACCTCATTGTATTTCAAAAGAAAAATAGAACCATATCAAAGTGCGTGTGTTGAGGGGGGAAAAACCTTAGTAATATTTTACAATTTTTTATTTTGTACTAGTCATATATTTACAGAAAAGCTGCAAAAACCAAGAATTCCCTTATATCCCTTACTTTGCTTTCCCTAATGTTAACACCTTACGTAACCAGAGTATACTTATAAAAACAAATTAACGGGGCTTCCCTGGTGGCGCAGTGCTTGAGAGTCCGTCTGCCGATGCAGGGGACACGGGTTCGTGCCCGGTCCGGGAAGATCCCACATGCCGCGAAGCAGCTGGGCCCGTGAGCCATGGCCGCTGGGCCTGCGCGTCCGGAGCCTGTGCTCCGCAACGGGAGAGGCCACAACAGTGAGAGGCCCGCATACCGCAAAAAACAAACAACAACAAAAAAACAAATTAACGGGCTTCCCTGGTGGCGCGGTGGTTGAGAATCTGCCTGCTAATTCAGGGGACACGGGTTCGAGCCCTGGTCTGGGAGGATCCCACATGGCGCGGAGCAACTGGGCCTGTGAGCCACGACTACTGAGCCTGCGCATCTGGAGCCTGTGCTCCACAACAAGAGAGGCTGCCATAGTGAGAGGCCCACACACCGCGATGAAGAGTGGCCCCCGCTTGCCACAACTAGAGAAAGCCCTCGCACAGAAACGAAGACGCAACACAGCAAAAATAATTAATAAACTCCTACCCGCAACATCTTCTTTAAAAACTAAACAAAACTAAACAAAACAAATTAACATCGGTACAGTATCAACTAATCAACAGACCTTTAAGAACCTCAGTCTAAAGAAATTTATTAGGCTTGCTTTTCACAGTAGAGTGGGTTAGCGTTTCTGAAACTATTTTCTGTGTAGTGGAAGGTTGAGAAAATGAGTAAATCATTGAGGACAGTGGGACCAGGTTTCTCACTGTTGAAGAAGGGGAGTTACCAGTGCAGAATGGCATTAGGCTGGGAACAACCTTGTGCCACTGCAACAGAGTTCGAGGCGTCAGTATGGACTCATGGATACAGAAATAGATAGAGATATATTTTTAAATAAACATATGTTTGTGTGCTTGTTTCCTAATTCTGTTTACCGAAAACACCTAGAAGCAAAAAAAAAAAAAAAAAAAAAAAAAAATCCCAAACCTAGTGCTCCAATCTTGTATTCTTAAAACAAGTCTCTGCTAAACACTGAATACCATCCTCCTTGTAGAAATGCAGATTCCAGGAATAGGGCAGGGAAGTTTCAGATAAGCCTGGACATCTTATGCCTGAGAGTAAGAAATATTCAAGTGAGAACATGAGGACATTAAAGGCACAAAGGCCAGCCTGAATTTATTTATCATAAAATCATAAAATAAAATCAGATTTATCATAAAATCATAAATCTGGGATAACTGGAACATCAAAAATACTGAATATTAATAGTTTATAACCCATCAAATTAAAACAGAATGCATGAATCCATGCTTAATAAATAAAAAAGCAATACTCTTCCTTATAGTGGGTGAAAGTTTGTGGAGAACAGTGTGGATTTTTACAAAGAATCAAAATATCTCCCAATACATTATTCTACTAATTACAAAGGGTTAATTGTAATTTTACTGTTGAAAGAAAAAAAGTAAAGAAAAACCTACTGACCCCTTCCTTAACCAAGGAAATGAAGTAATATCACCAATAATGGTTCAGGCCAATGTCATATGCCTCCCTATATGATGCAATAAGGAGGGTGCATCATGTGTGTGATATTCCTGCCAAAAATGCACACCTGAATTTAGTGATGAGGAGCTAGCAGACAGTCCAAAAACACCCCCAAAAAAATGCAAATTGATTTTTTTAAAAAACCAACCTATACTCTTCAAAACTCTCAATTTTTAGAAAAGACAATGAAAGCCTGAGGAAATATTCCAGATTAAGAGAAACTGAATATATATAACAACTAAATGCTAGTCATGTTTCTGGATTTGATCCTGGACCAGGAGAAAAAAATTATGAAGGACATTTACAGGGAAAACTGGCAAAATCTGAATACGGACTATGGATTAGGTAATAGTTTTGTATCAATCTTAAATTTTCTTATTTTGCTAAAGATATTGTGATTATAAATGACAAGGCTTTGTTCTTAAAAAATACACGTTTAAGAATTTTTCATAAAGGAGCTTAATGTCTTCAGCTTACTCCCAAATGATCCAGAAAGATATCACCTGTCTTGAGGCAGAAAACGGGGAGGGAGTGGGGGGTTGAAGGGAGACTGATAAAGCACTATGGAAAAAAATGTTAACAATTAGGGAATTTAGTTAAAAGCTATACCAAAGTTCTTTGTATTATCTCTACAACTTTTCTGTAAGTTTGAAATTATATCTCAATTCTATCAAAAGGAAAGTATATCAATAGGGGGCAGATATAATAAGAAGAGTTCTTTACAGAAAATAAAAAGAATGGGATAGGTCTAATACAGTCATGGAAAGCTCTCCAAGGCATAGTATTATCGTTTTCTTTTTAAACTTGGAAAACAAATTCATTATCACCCCACTTACGTCACACACAAAACCATACATGTCTCTGCATTCGTATTCATATGTGCAAAGGCTATTAGAATGCTACCTCTCCTCTGGGGCTCAGTTCAAATACTCCTTCCTCTGTAGCCTTCCCTGCTCATCCCAGTTGAAAATAAATGCTCCTTCCTCTGGGCAGACAGTTTCCACATTTTCCTCGTGTGCTTAACACACCCTGCCTCTTGCTGCAGCTGAGACATACAAGACCCCTCACCCATGAACGGAGAACAGACTCGTGTTTATCTGGGCACCCCTCAAAGAATCAAAGCCTGGTGAATTCTACGTGCTACGTGCCCATGAATGCTCGTTAACTGAACAGAAATATGTTGGCCTTGCAGCCAGTATCCTAGCAAGGATCCTCGATCCTGATTAGAAGAAAAATATTCCTTGTCTCCTATCAGTGCGTTTGGAGTTCTAAGTGTTCTCAAGATATTATCTTGAGCAGTCAGTTGCTCTTCACCTAGAACTTGATCTGGAGCTCCTGCTGCTTGGAGCCCTCCAGCAGGCTGAACGCGGCTGAACCACACCATGGCCAGGCTCCAGGGATATTTGCTTTCAAGCACTTAACATTTGCTTTGTGTTACCCTTTTATTAGGAAGATTAAAATGGAAAGGGAAGCAAGTGAGGCAGGGCTTTCTTCTTTTCTCTCTGCAAGAACAGCTTGTTTCCATGACATTTATACAGGGAGCTTTTTCTAAATGACAAGCAGATTGTTAGAAGATGTTATTTTCTGTCTCTTTGCTTTGGATCTTCACGTAGTGGGTGTAATGTAAGAGAGACAGCCTCACTAGGAGGGTGACTGTCAGGTATATGGATTCAGCAGGGGATCGGGTAGGGGTTTGTTGAATCTATTCTGTTGGGGTTGCTATAGCAGCAGCCTAACAGATTCTGGCTAGAAGTTGTAAGATGTATTCGTGTTGTTATTTTTTACATGGAGTAACATTTCTGCAGATATAAGTGTCTGCTCTTTTTAGCCTTTTCTCTTAGTGAAGAAAATTGAAGGCTCAAAGAAGAAGCCATCCGGGGGGCAGCAAGAAGTCTGAGCACCCAGACCCAGATGAAGTGGCCAGGTTTAGGCTGAGGTCCGGGCCTGTCTTCTTGCACAAAAGAGGTCAGCCTGGAGGCCATGACAATGGAAGAAGGGAACGCCAGTCCCTCCCCGCCTGACCCCAGCCACACTCCATGCATGTAAGGGGTTACCATCACCTCCCATGCGCATCACACTGTGCTGGTTACAAATTTGCTTTCCCTCATGTCACCCTTTTGAGAGAACTCAGGAGACCGGCTTTATTTTACATCACACATCTCTCCTTTTACTAAGCCCATCACCATTCTCACTGTTACTGCCTTGGTTCAGGCCTCATCACCATTCCCATGGGTTTGGCCACTGCCTTTCTGAGATCTTGGCATCCTCTGCGGGGGTGGGGGCTGGGATGGGGGAGGGGGGAGATAAACTACCCTACAAAACAAACTTTTGTATGTCATTCCTCCTCATGGAAGAACACAATTGGCTCCCTGCTGTCTACAAGACAAATCCTAAACTTCTTAGGCTCTTCACACCTAGTTCCAAATGTCCTTTCTCCCTTGCACTTTCCCTGACTGTGCTAGCTGCCCCTACCCCCGAGCATCCTACAGTGTGTTCCTCACACACATTATGCATGGAATTACCACTATCTGCCCACAGATTTTTGTTAGTTTGGTCAGCAGAGCTTTTAGAAAATAATTTTGAGCTTGAATAACTCTAAACAGGCATACACTCTTCCGTTTACCACAGGCTCCTTTGGTATCTCTGCCTACCCCCGCTCCTCTTGGCTTATTTATATCACTTGCTTGGCCCCTGAAGGCATTGAAATTTATGCCTCTTGATCCAGAACTGCATTTCCTTCCTGGGAATTAAATCCCCACCATCATGATCTAGAACAAATATCACCTACCAATTTAAAACATGGCACGACTTGCCCAGGAAGGTGGGCTGCTGCATTTGCTGGGCTCCCTCCCACTCTCCTCATTCCTCTACAACAGCACTGATGTATTATTATAATTAACATAAAATTATGTTTATGTCCTTCTACTCAAACCATATTGTCAGCTTCCTCAGAAAAAATCAATCTTAAACTATTCTATATACACACTGACAGGCAGAGTGCTGGACTGTGTGAAAATTTGTTAGATAAATGAACACCATTTTACAGGTGGCAAAACCAGGTCTCAAGCTGGTTAAGCATATTCAATGGCACAGACACAGTAATGGGCAACGCCTGAAGTTGAGTCCTGGTCTTCTAACTCTAAGACCAGGTTTTTCACAGGTTCCCACACTCCCAGAGCCTCAGAAGCAAAAAGGTCACCATTCCTTTGTTCTAGTTAATTGTCTTCACCGTGTATAGCTGGGTCCTTATATCAGGGAGGTCTCTAAGCTAAAACATTAAGTCCATCTGACATTTGTGGTAGAGAGACTAGCAATAAAATATAAATATTGCCAAACATTCTCCTTCCCTCACCTTTTAAGGAGTAGTTTGGCTCTGGGTCTACTGTTGTATCTTCAAGGACAATGGAATGAAGCAGGAATGAAGGAACAAGCCCAAAGAAGGGGGTAGATGGTTCTAAGAGAGTAACTTGAGGAATGTGGAGTAGAAAAGATTGAGGAGTGAAGAAATGAAAAGATGGGAAGGGAAATAAGAGAAGCTACTAAGTCATGTGAGACTTGGTAAACCATGGCTCAAGAAAAGTTTTAGGAAATTTTGCTGCACATGGAGTTGTTTAATTTTCTGCCTCACCTCTCCCATGAAGAATGCCATCTTGTAGAGGTCTCTATGACCTCTCCTCCAAGCCCTCGGAGTCCTATTTGTGTTTGTCTGGGATATGCCACAGTGCTGTGTTATGCAAAACAATAGCATCAAATCTCAGAGCCATTCGTAACATATTTACTTATTGTCTCATGTCCAAACTTAAGAATGAAGTAGAGAGGAGGTGGTATGTGAGGCAGATACCATCAGGGTCAGATTAATGTGGTCTTCTTGAGGAACTGACCTTTTATCATTATGAAGTGACCCTAATCATCTCTAGTAATTCTTCTTGTCTTGAAGTCTTCTTTGTCTGAAATCATTCGAGCTAATCTATCTTTCTTATGATTAGTGTTTGCATGGATATCATTTTCCATATTTTTACTTTCCATTTGTCTATGTTTTTGCTTCTAAAGTGAATCTCTTGCAAACAGCAAATAATTGGGTCTTGCTTTTCATTTTTATTTTATTTTATTTTATTTTTTTGTGGTACATGGGCTTCTCACTGTTGTGGTCTCTCCCGTTGCAGAGCACAGGCTCCGGACGCACAGGCTCAGCGGCCATGGCTCACGGGCCTAGCTGCTCCGCGGTATGTGGGATCTTCCCGGACTGGGGCACGAACCCATGTTCCCTGCATCGGCAGGCAGACTCTCAACCACTGCCCCACCAGGGAAGCCCCTTGCTTTTCATTTTTAATCCAGTCTAATAATCTCTGCCTTTAACTGAAATGGTTGGTCCATTTACATTGAATGTAATCACTGATGTGGCTGAGTGTAAGTCTACACCTTGCTGGGGGTTTTTCTATGTGTTCTATCTGGTTTTTGTTCCTCCTTTCCTATCTCCTTTTCAGTTAATTGAATAAATTTTAGTATTCCATGTTAAAAAAAAAAAACTTAAGAATCATCTTATTAGATATTAGAGCAGAGGTCCAGAAAAACCACATGATTTGTTGAGTTTCTTCCAAAGTCAGAAGAGATAATAAAATAAAAAAAATTTTTTTTCAGACATTGAGAAAGGGCAGCCTGAAGATAAAATAGAAGAGCTAGGATCCTCCAGGATGCTAATAAATAAATTACAAGCAAGGTGAATTAAAGAAAAAAAATCTTTTGTGTGAAAAGCCAAAGTTTTCAACCATGAAACACATTGCTCTTCTGTTGGATGGGATTTTTAAACCACGTTTTATCAACCCCCTGCATCTCTCCTCCTCTATCTAAAGTAGGAACAAATGAAGCAATGCCTAAAATTCCTGTGTAGACAATAAAACTCTTCACTAATATGCACAGAACCATTACTATTTGTTTCACCAGCTTTCTCCAGTCTATCCATTTTTTAATCAACTTAAGATCATGGCAAAGACATCCTGATACCCACGTTTCTTGAAATCTTTCACTCAGTAACTACATTTTCCCTCCTTTACATATCATACAGCATAGTGCAGCTGCATAAAGAGAAAACACTTTTGCATTAAAATTGAAACGATGTTTCAGACATGGCTCAAAGAGGTGAGGAGAAATACTCTGAGAGGCAGGAGGTGACAAAACATTCAAATCAGACATGAGCCAGCTGAAGGCATGTATGGTATACACACATTTAAGGATGTTGGGTTGAATAATTCAGCAATATACCGGTTGGCTAGTATGCTTGACTTCCTCCATTTCTGCCATCAACTGACTGTGTGACTGCCCAGAGTATTCAAGCTTTCTAGTTCTCTAATTTTTCAAGTATACTATGTTCATACATTAGAGTACTTAATATGTGTTAAGGCATTAATTCTCCCTGAATTGATCTATAGACTAAGGTTATCTCATTAAAACCTCAGCAAGTATTTCTGTAAAATTTGACAGGCTGATTAAAAAATGGAAATGCAAATGCAAATGAACTAATATAGCCAAAACAACATTGAAAAAGAAGAAAAGATCTGGAGGAGTCAAAGTACCTGATTTCAAGATTTATTTGAAATCAGTGTGATACTGACATAATGGTATAATATATAAATCAAGGGAACAGAAGAGAGTCCATAAAGTTACAAATAAATTTATAAATATTCAGAGAGAATATATGTAATGTATATATGTGTGTGTGTGTCTACACATGCACCAAGATAATTAAACAAGGAAAGGGTAATTTTTCAACAAGTGGGACTGAACAGTTAGATATCCATATTTTTTAAAAGTAAAACTGACCCTTATGTCATAACACACATAAAAATTGGGAACTAGAGCAATTGTTTTTAGTTTTCCAAAATGCCACGGGGTTTGGTAGTCCAAAGACAAATTATCTATCCATAAGTTTCTGTATGTTCTCTAATGGGTTTCCTGACAATTCTGTTCAAAGTAAATGAACACTACCATGAGTCCAATGCCCTTCTTAGAGAAACTAATTTCTGTGAAAGCATCAATGGAGATTCTATTTTTTATGCTACATACATTTTATAAAGAAAAATGCCACTGTTATCCAGAGAAAATGCTTTTCAATTTCATGAACTTATTATTAAACCCACATTTGCTATTTATTCTATCATCATAGTCTTTAAGCAACAGTGAAAAGCTTTAGAAGTGTTTGGGTTTTAATGTTATTTTTGTTATCTTCATAAAACTAGCAATTTAGGACACTTTGGCACCCAAAGAAGCTGACAGCTACTGACATTGCAAATTTAAGAAATGCTGTACTTGGTATAGTTAAAAATCATCCAAGCATGTAAACTTTGCTGAATGACCATTCTGATGTGCTTAACTATGCAAGTGATTAGCTTCTTTATTGCCATAGTCCATCATTTTCAATTATCTCTAAGAAAAAATAGACTGATTTGCTAACTTCATGCAAGGCAGCAAGAGATAGTCATGGATCAGTGATTTAAGAAAATATTGGCAAAAGTTAACAACCATTTATTAGGACATTCCTATGTGCTTGATACTGTATTGGATGTGAAATCCAAAAATGGGTAAGACATATTCTGTTATGTAGGAATCCAGACATGTGTCTCTGCGGAGTTCAGGTAAAATGTACCTGGATTAGCTTAGATTAATTCTGTAATTGCTTCCGTTTTCTACTCAGGCTCTAACAATGTGATCTTGATCTGACAGATAAAGTGAACTGGGAATCAGATCATCTAATCAGGAGTTTGTATGACTTTCTTGTCACATCACAGCTTACCTATCTCCCTGACTAGAATGTGGGGCCATTCACTGAGGAAATAGCATCGTTTATCTCTGTATTCCCAGGCTTTAACAAAGTACCTGTCACTAATTGGCACTAAACTAACACTGTTGAATGAATGAATGCTATACTGTAACTCCAACCATCTAAGAAGTTATAGTTGTGGTTCTTAGTCTTTTCTGATTCATGGACTCCTTTGAGAACTGTAGGGAAGAAAACATTTTTACCAGAGACAAATGCATGTAATACAACATTATGTAGGTGATTTTAGGGGTACACTGAAGCTCACTTCTGGTATACATATTAATAATTTTATAGAGAATTTTAAAACTACTAATGTCTTCCTGTCTATAAACTAATAATTTGCTATTTAATCTTCTGATTTATATATTCATAGTTGCATTTAACTTGTTAGATCTCTTAAAATCTTTTTTGGAATAAAAAATGCTCTAGAAGGCTACTATCCAAACTATATTGGTTATACTTCCAGCTCTGTCATTAGCCAGCTGTGTGGCTTTGGATAAATTCCATAAATAATCTGGGCTTCAGTTCCAGACCTGTAAATTAAGGAGGTTGAACTAAGATGATTTCTAAAGTTCCTTACAGTTCTGAAATTCTCAGTTCCAAAGCATTGGAGTTTCCCTGATGAAGAAAAGGACATGTGCATTATAAATCTGCCTCGACGGGGAAGCACTGAATATCATAAATACTCAATGATTTTTAAAAGGTTTTTAAAGTAAACTCTTTGCAGATATCTGTAGGAGTCCAAGAATCAGATCTATAGCTTAGACATGTATCAATTTTCAGGACTCTTGAGATTTCCATTGTGTAAGGGAGCAAATACCCTCTCTCCCCAGTGGTTATTTGACTTTTAACATAATCTATATACTGGGACTAGTTCATCAAAATTACTTCTGAATCCCAAGTCTAAAATAAGGGATGCCCTATAGAAAATAAGGTTTGAGCAAGAACAGTCACAAGAACTGATGATGGTATTCAAAATATAGTGTACTTCCTGTGAGACTAAAATCTTTTCTTGGCATCAGATACAATATTTTGTGACATCAGTGCATGCAGGACTGTATGCTGTTAAATTCATTTTTATAAAATGCCACTTACATTACTTCTCTCCTTAACTCCAAAATCCTGAGTGTCTTACCACTCTCCCACAGGATAAAGTCCTAAGTTCTATCTGTGCACATGAAACCCACCCACCATCTAGCCCTAGTGGACACTGGCTCTCCCTGTTCTCCCTAAACAGCATTCTATTTTAGATAAGTTAATCAGCCAAATCCTGCCAGTAAAAACTCCAATCTTGATTCCCTCCATGCCACACTCAGGCTATGATCCTTTCTTACAGTCAAAGTCCTATTAAACACAGAGTTCTGTTTTCACTAATGGTAGACAAAGAAATTTGAGCAACCCTCTTACTGAAACTATAACTAGAAAAAAAATATTTAAAAAATCCATTTGAAGTTCTTACAGAGTTAATCAATCAATCAATAAAATTTTTAAAAGTGAAGAATTACAAGTCAATATCTGCAAGACAAAGGAAAGCTGGATAATTGAGTAGAGCACTGGGAGCTACTTTTGCCCACATTATCTGCCAATTCTGTAATTCCACACTGAGAAGCTGAGCAGAGCTTTTGACAATCACAGTAAAAAAGTAACAGGGATTAGAGTTCAGGGCATACAAAGGAAGAGGGCGAGATTGACATCTTAGCAATAGGGGTGGGCTAGAAATTGACCCTGTTTCAGAACCTAAACCTCAGATGGATATCATTTCTGATTCTAACAGAATTAAGGTTATCCAGATTGTTAGTACCCATCCTTTCTGTGATAATAAAAAAAGTAGCTCTTCTTCAAGGGATGATAAAACAGAAAGCACAACTTTAGGCTCACCATTATCTCTAAATCATTTCACATACTATATCCTAAAGCCAATTATAAAAATCACCAGCTATAAAAGAGAGAGAAAAACATTTTACAAAGCCAAGAAAAACAATAAATTATAGAAATAAACCCATAGGAGATCTTCAAAATGGAGTTATCAGACATAAATTTTAAATGAACTCCATACAGTTGACCCTGAACAATGCAGGGGTTAGGGGCACTGACCCCCAGTGCAGTTGAAAATCCACACATAACTTTTAACTTCACAAAAGCTTAACTACTACAAAAAAACAAAAACAAAAACACCTTAACTACTAATAGCCTACTGCTGACCAGAAGCCTTAACAGTAACGTAAACAGTTGATTAACACATATTTTGTATGTTATATGTACTATATACTGTACACTTACTATAGAGTAAGATAGAGAAAAGAAAAGTTTAAGAAAAACATAAGAGGCAATACATTTACAGTATATATATATGTATTTATTTTAAAAATTCACCTATAAGTGGACCCACACAGTTCAAACCTGTGTTGTTCAAGGGTCAACTGTATGTTCAACAAAACAGAAGATAGAATTTCTTCATAGAAAAGAAAGAAAAAAAGAATCAACTGAAAATCCTAAAACTGGAAAATAAAATAACTGATATTAAGAATTAAACAGATAAAATTAAAATCAGATAAGACATCATGAAATGGAGAATTAGTAAAGTGGAAGAAAGGTCAGAGAAAATGTCCATGATGCAGGGTTAAAAAAAGTTTTTAAGATATAAACACAGAAAAGAGTATAAGACACAAAAATAGTATGAGAAAAAGAAATGTAATAAGAATTTAGGGAGAAAATCTCATACACACATAATTAGAACCCCAGATAAAGAGAGTTAATGGAAAATTGGAGAGAAACAATATTTTAAAATATAATGGATGAGAATTTTTCAAAACTGAGAAACACATCATCACAAATTGATGAATCCCAAGCATGATGTACACAATTAAAAAAAAAAAAAACACTAAAATACATTACAGAAAACTGTAGAATTTTTTTTAAATGAAGAGTTTTTTTTTAAACTAGAGGAATAAAAGATTTTACCTCCATAGAAGCAAAAATGCAATTGATAGCTAACTTCAACAGAAGCAAAGAAATGATAACAACCAATCTAATATTCCATAACCAGCAAATATTTACCTCCAAAAAAATGTAAAAGAAAACATTTTTCTTGAAAAATTAAAAGAGAAGTATTTTAATCAAAGGAGTACTATGGGGATTTCCTTAGGCAGAAAAAAAAAATTATGCTCGAGGGAAGCTCCGACATCTAAGAAATGAAGAGTACTAATCTAAAGGATTGATGAATGGGAAATTTAAATAAACGCTGACAGTAGAAAACATTAACAAAAATGAATTATGAGGTTTAAACATATGTATTTCATTAATATACACCCTGAAACAATAGTGTTTAAGTAAGAAGTGGGATAAAGAGAATTTAAGAATTTTAAGATCCTTACATTCTCAGGAAAGGGATAAAATACAAATTTATAGTAAACATTTAGAAGTGAAGGACACATAATCACTAGGATAACTATTAAAAGTAAAATAAAAAATGGTGTACAAATGACAAGTTAATAGAATATAAAAGGATAGAATGTAAAAATTAATCCAGAAGGCAAGAAAAGAGAAAATGATAAACATCATTAAATATAAAGAATGTTAAAGTAGATTTATAACCATATTTATCAGTATTATATTAAATTAAATGTACTAAATATCCAAATTTTTAAAAATCATCAGAATATTTAAAAATATTAAACCAGATAGTATGCTACTTCTAGAGACAACTCAAAAATATAAGAATACAGAACATTTGAAATTAAAGGGGTGGAAAAGGATATCATAAAGAATACTGAACCAAAAAAGCCTATGTAGCTGTATTAATCAAAGAAAGTAGAGATTTTTTTCACACTTCTCTCAGTTGTCACTGAGGTCAAGCAGACTAAAAAAGAAAAAAAAGTCAGTATGGCTGTAAAAGATTTGACCAACATAGCAGCAAGGCAGACACAAATGAATGTCTAGTAAGCTACTGACGAATACATATTATTGGCAAGGACACACAGAACACTTACAAAAATTGATCTTATACTGCCCACAAGGATAGTCTCCAAAACTGTCAAAGGACTGAAGTCATACGGAACATGCACTCTGACCACAGTGGAATTAAACTAGAAATTACTTTTTTAAAATGTAACTAAAAGTCTCCACATCTTTGGAGGTTAATCAAAACACTGCTAAACAAACAATGAATCAAAGAAGAAATCACAATGGAAATAAAATATATGTGAAATGAATGGTTTTTAAAAGGGGCAAAATTTTTAGGTTGCAGGTGAAGTTATCTAAGAGAGAGAATTGCACCTTATCATTTATGCCTTACATTGCTTTCATATATTAAAAGCTCTTACTAGAAAATTAAGATGCTGAAAAATCAACACTACAGTTATCTATCTTAAGAAATTAGAAAAAGAAATGCTAATCAAATTTAAAAATAATAGAAGGCAGAGCATAATAAAGAGCAGAAAGAAATAAAAAAGAATCAAAATTACAGTGAAGAGAATCAGTTAAAAGATGTTTTTTGAAAGGATCAATAAAATTGATAAAACCTTAGTGAAAGTAATTTAAGAAATATGAGATAAAGGATAAATAAGCAATATAGAGAATGAAAAAAAAAGGTTACATGTCATATACTATAAACATTTATGTCAATACACAACAAAATTCAGATGAAATAAAAATCCCTACAAAAAATAATCTACCAAAACTGACTTGAGGAGACACAGAAAAAAAATTACTACCCTAATATATTAGGGAATTGAATCTATAATTAAAAACATATCCATGAAGAAATACCCAAACCAAGATGGCTTTACCAATGAATTCACTGAGTACTTATGGAAAAATTACCACCAATTGTCCTTAAACTTTTCCAGAGAATAGGAAAAGAGAAAAACTTTCCAGATCATTTTATGAAGTTAGCATAATCTTGAGGTCAAAACCTGTCATGCATATTAAAAAGAAGAAAAAGTATAGGCTGATTTTAAAGCAATAGGTGAAAAATACTTTTAAAAGTATCAAATTCAGCAACATATAAAAAGGAAACTCTATCATGAAGAGGTTGAGCTTATTATGGAAATGAAAAGATGGTTCTATATTTGAAAGCAATCAATGTAATTCACCTCACTAACAGAATAAAGGAGGAAAAATATACTATCATCTCAATTGATTCAGTAAAAGCATTTGATAAAATCCAACTTCCATTCATATTAAATTAAAATATAACTACTAGCAAGCCGGGAAAAAAATTTCTTGAGTTAAAATGTTAGAAAATTTTCTTTATAACATCAGAAATTATACAGGAATGCAGACTAATACCATCATTGTATTAAACATTGAACTGGATGTCTGCTAAGTGTTATAAAGCAAGAAAAGAAGAAAAAAAGTTAAAAGAATCAGAATAGAGGAAATAATACTGTTATTTTTTAAAGTCATAATTGCATACATAAAAACTCAAAGGAAAATACAGACAAATCATTAAATTAATAAATGTACTCAGTAGAATTGCTGGTCACAAGGCTAATGTCTAAAAATTACATTTCTTGTACCAGCAACAAATAATTAGAAAATGAAATTTTAAAATAGATATAATTTACAATAGTGCCAAAAGTATGAAATACCTAAAATAAATCTATAAAAACATATGTAAGAACTCTAATAATAAAGTCAAAAAACATTATTGATAGTAATTTAAGAAAAAAAAACATGGAACAGGAGAAATATTCTCTCTTTATTTTTAAACCAGTTTGACTCTCTTTTTTCAGTGTACAAAGAACTTTTTTTTTTTTAATTAATTTATTTATTTTTGGCTGCGTTGGGTCTCTGTTGCTGCATGCAGGCTTTCTCTAGTTGCATCGAGCGGGGGCTACTCTTTGTTGCCGTGCCCAGGTTTCTCATTGCCGTGGCTTCTCTTGTTGTGGAGCACGGGCTCTAGGTGCACGGGCTTCAGTAGTTGTGGCACGTAGGCTCGGTAGTTCTGGCTCCCAGGATCTAGAGCGCAGGCTCAGTAATTGTGGCGCACGGGCTTAGTTGCTCCGCGGCATGTGGGGTCTTCCCAGACCAGGGATCGAACCTGTGTCACCTGCATTGGCAGGCGGATTCTTAGCCACTGCACCACCAGGGAAGTCCTGATAGTAATTTTTAAAGGTCTTATGTAAGTGAAGAGATATTCGTGTTAATGAATTAGATAACTCATTACCATGAGGATCACTGTCAGTCATCTCTCCTCAAAATGGTCTAAGTTTCAAAGCAATCTCAATAAAAATTCAAGCAGCCATTGTTTGGGGGAAAATGACAAGCTACAGTTTACATGAAAATTAAAATGGCCAGGAATATTCAAGACATTTCTGAAGAAGAAGAGATTATTTACCCTATCAAGTTTTAATTTTTTAATGTAAGAAAACAATGTGGCATATAGAAGATTATAATGGAGTAGAATCTCATAATTTGAATTACAAAAAAATCATAAGCAGAATAAAAGTACTACCCATAAAAGAAAAGATTGCCAAATTGAGCTATATCAAAATTAACAAAATCTTTAAAAGATATCATTAAGATAATGAAAAGGCAAACCACAGAATAGGGAGATAACATTTGCTGTACTCATAACCAGCTAATGGTTCACATTCTGAATTTATAAAGACTTCCTGCCAATAAAAAAGATGACTGGGCTTCCCTGGTGGCACAGTGGTTGAGAGTCCGCTTGCCGATGCAGGGGACACGGGTTCATGCCCCGGTCCGGGAAGATCCCACATGCCGCGGAGCGGCTGGGCCCGTGAGCCATAGCCGCTGAGCCTGCACATCCAGAGCCTGTGTTCCGCAACGGGAGAGGCCACAACAGTGAGAGGCCCGCGTACCGCCAAAAAAAAAAAAAAAGATGACTGACATTCCAATGGAAAAATAAAGAAGACATGAATAGGCACTTCACAAAAGAGGATATTCAAATGGACAATACATATTCTAAAAGGTCCTAAACCTTAGATTTAACAGGGAACTGGAAATTTAAAATGCAATAATATTACAAGTATACATACACAAGATTGCCAATAAAAATTATTGATAATATCACAAATATCATATGCTATCACTTATATGTGGAATCTTAAGAAATGATACAAATGAACTTATTTAAAAACAGAAATAGACTCACAGACATAGAAAACAAACCTATAGTTACCAAAGGGGATGGCGAGGGTTGGGGGGAGATAAGTTAGGAGTTTGGGATGAACATATACACACTACTATGTATAAAATAGATAAACAACAGGGACCTACTGTATAGCACAGGAAACTACATTTAATATCTTGTGATAACCTATCATGGAAAAGAATCTGAAAAAGAATATATATAAGTTGGTACAGTCACTTTGGAAAACATTTTGTCAGTTTTTGCTTAGAAATAACGTTGCTCTAGGACTAAGCAATTCTGCGCTTTGGTATATATTCAACAGAAATGCATGCATACGTGTAACAAAAGACTTTTGCAAGAATATGCATTGCAGCATTATTTATCCTACTTATAAATTAGAGATAATCCAAATGTCAATCAACCGAAGAATAAATTGTGGTGTATCCATACGAGATACTATCAAAATGGAAAACTACAGCTACATCCAATAACATTGATGAATTTCAAAAACTTGATGTTGAGCAAAAGATGCCAGCCACAAAATAGTAAGCAGTGTATTACTCTTGCACATAAACTTCAAAAATAATCTGTGGGAGTAGAAGTCATGATAGCAATTACTAAGAGGAGCTGTATATTAATAAGAAGAAGCACAAGGAAGCCTTCTGTGGGCTAACATTCTATTCCTTATAACATCAACCCTGAAGATGGAAGAGGCTCTCAGGGCCTGCCATATATTGAATACTGATACATGAAGGTTCTTTACCCCTGCATGCCTGTCAGGACTGTTCATTGTAAAACTTGTATAAGTTATAACGTAAGGACAAAAGAATGGTACTGTATGGCTGGCAAGGTATTTAAGGTAAAGGTCCCAGGCTTGGTTGCCTCCCATGCTGATATGATCTAGTCAGTCTTTGTCAAACTTGTAATCAAAATGCAACTCTGTGTGGTGCTTTGCGGCATCAGAACATGCATCTGAGTATCTGAGGTCTCTGTGATGAAGCTGCAGTTACCCTCTGATCTGAATTCCTCTTTAAATCTGGGTAAATCATTCATTTGCATACTTTTCTGTATGTCTTTTTACTTTACTTTTACTATGAAAAAGTTTAAGAAAACTAACCCCCCTGTAGGTCCTAGCTTTAAATATATCTGTAGTTTCTAGCTTTCTCCCCAATTCTATTTCTTTGGGAGTTTTACATTTCCTGTGTCCATACCCACAGTACAAGTTAGCTATCTGTACAGCTCTTCATTACAGTTTTTGTCACTTGGTGGTCACAGTTTTCCACAAGGAAGCATTTTTCTTAACTCACAAGAGTTATGAGAAATTCAAAAAGAAAAGGTCACGTAGGCTGAGTTGAGTAGGAGACGCAAGGCGGTTGGCTAGGCTCACTCACTAAGTATTAATTCCTTCTGCATACCAGCCTAAAGGTACAAACGATTCTAAACCACGTTCCTGCAGAATTTCAAATTTCTACATGTCATGGACTTGGTTGCCTAAACAAGTCCTAACACTGATCGTAAAATCCCCAAATGCCAATTGCCTATATGATCATAATAATTTTTCTATTTCTTATCTTCCCTAATCAAATGTAAGCTACTTGCCATCAGTTTGGTTCCTAGCAAGCACTGAATAAATTTTAACAAAATAAGTAAAATAGATAAAAATGGAGTATGTTTATTTATTTTTAACTTACTTAATTCTGACACATCAAGAATTCTTCTAGGGTTAATGAAAGTTTAGAGATCTTTACGTTTAGGGTGGTCATACATCTTGGTTCACCTAGGACAAGTCCCAGTTTACATATGCTGACCCATGTTCTTATTATCTATTTCACTTTTAAAAATCTCAGTTTGGACAGACGTTTAAGTGGTTACTCTGCTTAACCAAATGGTATGTATCAGCTAACTATAGCCACAATAATATTATTTAACAACCACAAAATGTCAGTGCCATACAATAGTAATGTCTAGCTCTTCAGTATGTGCATTGGTTAGCAGTTTGCTAATTTTTGCTGGGATGACTCATCCTCTTTCTCAAACCCAGTGGCTAATATTGTCATCTTCTCATGGTGAAGGTAGAGAGCACAACCAAATGCATAATACTTCCCAAGCTTTCCATCATGCTATACTCAATAACATTCTATTGACTAAAGCAAACCACGTAGGAATTCCAAGTTAAAGGGCAAAAAAATATACCCCACCTCTTGTGGAAGGAGCTGCAAGGTCATATGGTAAAGAACCTGGACACAGGGAGAATGCAATCTACTCTAGCTCTCCATATTGCAAATATTTACTACCATGCTTGAGAGATCCATGAATGAGACCTCCTACACTGCAAGCTTGTCACCTTGCATATTGCTGTATTACACTCCAGTGTCTTTCATATAACTATGTGTGAGGAACTTTATCACAAGCTGAAGCTATCTGTTTTTTAGAAAGCCTTTAAGCTTTATAGATAACAGTGACAGTGGTAGATGTGTAATGTTTTCCTCTGAGAACCCTGTCTGTAATTGTACACCAATTGCATATGAATGGGGTTGACAAGTCCCCGAACAAGCCCGATTTTTCTTCTGTTGTCTATTCCAGAACATTCACTTTCCCCTCAGCCCTTCTGACAAACAGAATCACAGCCAGAAGTAACCGAGCACAGCCTGAAGTACAAAAAGTAACACTTTTCCTTCAAAGCAGACCAGAATTGGACAGCATTGATGGATTTCTCCTAATCTGTATAAACCACTGTTCTACTGATAACTGAGGAAAATTTCATGTTCATTTCACTGAAATGTACCAGAGACCAGCAACATTCCAAGACCCTATACTCTCCCTTCCAGTGTAAGGAGCTGGATTTACATAGTTTCCCTATGCCCACTCGCTGTATGATTCTTATTTGGTCCTTCAAGTGGGAGACCATCTAACAGGGAGGAACTTCTCTAGCAATAGCTACCATCTTTTGCTCCTCTTCCTATTTCCTATCCATGGGGAAGATAAAAGGATGTGTGTACCTCCAAGATGTCAATTTTCAAGGCTCTGAAAAATTAGCTAAGTACATATTGGCCCTCATAGCTGATCATTCTAGCTCAACAGAGAGAAGCAATTACCCAGAACCTATCAGATCAAATTAGATGGGATGGTTAGAGCACAGCACTGGAACTGGCAGATAAGTAATTAAGTTAGGTTCTACCATTAAGTTGATGTGAAAAGTGAGGTCATGAGGCCTCCATTTCCTCATCTGTATCAGTTTGTACTGAACAGTTTTCATGATTCCTTTGAATTATCTCTGAATTTATGGAGTCAATGATATACTCATCACATAGTGCCAAATGTGGATGCCCTAATTTCACTGGGAAATAAATACCCAGTCATTATGATATCCTGGACAAGCAGAGAGATACTAATATTTCTTAGAAGGAAAATTTTCTTCCTTCTCACCCTGTTTCCATTAATTAATTTTCTAAACAAATCCCACAACTCTCCAATTAGAAGCATGTTGTTTCCTGTTATTAGTCAAAATACTAGCCCCTTCACTTACACAATTCCTTTGGGAGGTTGGAAAATGGAAAAGACTGAATGGATAAATGAACATTGACCGAAACAAGAATGGTGTGCCAAAATCCTCTATCCCCTACCTCAATACTATTCATTCATTCATCCAAACATTTCTGGAACTAGGCGGCAAATGAAGATTGAGAATGCAAAGATGAATAAAGAAAAAGAGAAAAGCAATTCTTTCAAAGAGTACAGAATCCAATAGGCAGATAAATTCACAAATAATGACCAGTGAACTATAGCTGTCATACATATTGTTATAAAGATTCATAGAAACGTCATGGAGGTCCAAGGAGTGGAAGACCTAACCACAAGTAATTTTTCAAGCAGTTATTAACACTCTTATTTTGAGTTATGCTTCACAAAGTCTTTGACACCAATTATTTTATTCTCCAGCATCCTCTGGTGGAGATATGATGCTTTCATTACAAGTTTCCTACCTGTGCAGAAAAAGAAGCCAAGGCCAAGAGAGATTTAATATCTTGCTTTTAAATATTACTGGAATTATACAGATACTACACTATAAAAAGGTTATAAAGATAGTCCTGACTTTAAACTAGTAATCACACACCTAAGAATTTAGCTGCTTTGACTCTCCCTCAAGACCAAAAAATAGATTATAAACATTAAAAAGATTTTCCTATAAAGATAAACATAAAGGATTTCCTGTCATTAATAAAGATAAATTATTATTGTGCTAAGAAAAATGCATTAACCAAAAATCTGGATTCCGAAAACAGCCAGTTTAGTCACATGTTGTATTAAATTTAGAACAAAAAATAAAGAATATTTTAGATAAAACTGTGTTCCAACTTGTGTATTTATTTTTCCCAACTTTTTATGTATTTTTTTCAGATCTCTAGAAACTTGTCTTCTTGGTACTGTGCATGGGGAGCAATCAGATAGTTTGATTATTGACCTCTTCTCATAAAAAGTATACTTAACTTCTTCCAGTGCATCCTCCCTACTCCAGATTTTAACGATAACTTGTAAAATTTTTGCAAGAAAAATCGCAACATTTTAAGAGAAAAAGCAAAACTTTGTGTTGCTTCCATAAATGGTACAATCCTAAGAATAAGTGTAAGAAATACACTAAATATATTCATGTTTGATGCCACAGTTTTAAGCATAAGCCAGAGTAAAGGAAACATTATTTGCGAAATGCATTGGTGGTTCCTGCTTTAAGTAAATCTGTGGATATAAGGTCATGGTTTGCATTGTATTAATATTTTCCACTCTAAAAGAAAACATCCTAACTTCACTGGAATGATGCTGTACAGTAGATACTTAGCACCAGACAGAATAGGGGAGGGCAAAAATTAGGGTGAAGTAAGATAAAAGCCACACATTATTCAAAAAAGATAAATATTCTCTAAAATTACAGTATAAGTCAATAAGAAAATGATATCCAATTGACAAACACGTACCCATGTACAGAGAGAGAACCTGCTTTACTCCAAATTTTCAGGCCTTTTTCTGTTAGAGGAAGTGAGTGACAACTTTGTAAATAGTTAATATTACTATTTTTCAGTAACTTCAAAGTATTATTATTAATTTCAATTTATTAGGTGCTTATTTATGCCATGCATAGTACCAGGTACTTTATATATCATTGGATTTTAATTTGATTTTTTCACAATTATCATTGTAACAGAAGAGAAAATAATCACAGGTTAATTGATGTGTCCAAGATGACATAGCCAATAAGAGAGTTAGGATTTGAATTAACTAATTCTAAATAGTTTGTTATTTCCACCACACTGTACATCTCTTTTGTTTGAATGTATGCGTATATATGTGTGTATTTGTATGTGTTTTTTCCTTTAGTTGCCTCATCACAGACTATAACTTTAGATTTGTGTGATTATTTCATTAATATCTGTTACCTTTCTAGTTTTGAAGATTGACAGGAGCAAGGATATTTCACTTACCATCAAGCCTCTACCATCTAGTATATTGCATGGCACATGATAACTATTCAGTAAGTATTCTTTCATGATTGGTCCTTAAGATTCAGGCCAGTATTCTATGAACTATGTCATGATCCTGCTGTTGAAACACTACAAACCATTCAAGATCCTACAGGAATGCTACCTTTACTCTCAAAAGAGCTCGGACGATGCAATGACAATGAAAATAAATCACCACCATCATGGATTAGCAAGAGAATTTTACCAATATCCGGGGAATCACCCTGAGAAAACACAATTCCAATACTTTTTCAGTTTTAAGAAATAAAGTATTGACTTCTCAGTGAGCAGATTATTTCCAAATTTCCAAACTGGGTAACCACACTCACCAAAAGGTATTAAAAGCTTGAAAATCAGAGTTTAAAAGTTCAATGTATCAGTTTCCCTGATTCATGTCGCCCTTTGGCATAACATAGTATTACCTCCATGCTTTATTCTTTTCCAGTCAGATTGGAAGGAAGAATGATTTAGCCATTAAATATAATGCCCACTATCAGAGTGAGGTCAGTCACAAAAGGATATATGATTGAGTGCCAGTGGCCCACTTAACTCTGACAGCCTCTTTCTAGGTTCTTAATGTGGCCATGGCTCCCCCAGTCTGGTACCACTTTGGCAGTGATGGTTTTTAAACAAGACATTAATAACATCCTCGACTTTTGACAGTTCACCTATTCGAAAAACCATACATTCACTTACTGGCCCGGACATAATGAATAGCACTTTGCAAACTTTCTGGTAATGAATTCTGGCCAAAAAAAGGAGAAATATCTCCAGGAAATGGATTTACGTTCCCTTTACAGAGATACTAGGTACCTGGCTATAATTCTGCTCAAAACTTAGTTTTGAGTTTACTAATATGACCATACATATAGAGAACATTTCCACCATAATCTATGCTATTGGGGTATAAATTACTTTTTTTTGGAAATAGACCCAAAGGTAAAGAAAATGGACTATTTTATTGAATATTCTTAGATATAGCAATATTATCTTATTACTTTAATTCCTCCAATAATCCTGGTAGGCATTCACTATTATCCCATGTTACAGATGAGGAAACACATTCAGAGAAATGAAGAAAATTTTCCAGTTTACTGATATGTTAAGCAGTGAAGTCCATACTCAGTCTAAAATCCTAGTTCTTTTCATGAACCAGGTTCTTTCTTCACCTACTCTTTTCTTCTGGACTAGGTTTGCAAACCATACTATATTCCCATCTCACACTGCCCTTTACTGTGGTCACTTTTGTAAGAAGCTCTCTTTCCTCAGGCTCCACTCTGCCAGGACAGAAGAATGTAGACTTCTATGTAAGGGCATTTGGCAGGGCTTTTTCCCATAAAAAAATCTTTGTAGGGGAGCATGAAGCTCAGTAGCCATGATTACCATGTGCTATAGACAAAACTATTCAAATTGTGGTGCTTTGGGAAACTCAAGCAGGAAGAACTGAAGCATTAAATAGGGAATAGGATAAGGATTAATGAGGGGCATGGCAGCACTGTTCATCGTTCTAAAAAATAATGGAACTAACCAGATGTCTATTGATAGTAGATTGAAGAAATAAACTGAAGTACATTCATTTAATGGAATATAATACAGGAATAAATATGAACCAAATACAGCCCATCACATTAAAACAAACTGATGGCAGTTAGGGTTATTTTCTAGCATGACCACACATTCATGGATTTACTCACAGTGATGGTTAATTTTATGTGTCAACTTGACTGAGCCATGGGGTGCCCAGACATTGGGTTAAACGTTATTCTGGGTAAGTCTGTGAGGGTGTTTCTGGATGAGACTAACATATGAATTGGTTGACTGAATAAAACAGATTGTCCTCCCCAAAATGGATGGGCTTCATTCAATTTGCCAAAGGTCTGAATCAAACACAAAGTTGAGTAAGGGAGAATTTGTTTTCTACTTTGCCTGTCTTCTAGCTGGTACATAGGTCTTCTCCTGCCTTCAAATTTTAATTCAGATTAGAATTTACACCATTGGCTCTCTTGATTCTCAGGCCTTTGCACTTGGACTGGAACTATACCATTGGCTTCCCTAGGTCTCCTGCTTGCCAAATGCAGGTCTTGGGACATTTTAGCCTCCGTAATCAAGTGAGTAAATTCCTTACACTAAATCTCTTCACACACACACACACACGCACGCGCGCACACACACACACACACACACTATTGGTTCTGTTTCTCTGGTGAACATTAACTAATACACTCACATAGATGTTTTCTGGACATCTGTCAGAATCACCATCTAGAGGAGGATTTGGTCCATAGCCCTGGGTCAGGGGGAAACCACAGAACTCTGAAGCACCTGGATCTCTAATCCCACGAAAAAAGAAACCAGAGGGAAAGGTTTTGAAAACAAGGGAAACAGTCTCCAACAAATAAACTAAAACTAAATCAGCATACAAATTAAACAAGCAAGGAAAAATTGCTAATAGAGAAACAGTCCCAGCAAATCAGTCAAACAAAAGGAGAATAAATGCAAAATCTTACAACAATCAACTTCAATGGTGAGACAGAAGTAGACGATAACAGTATAACCATGAGGAAGTTGTGAATGTAACAGAAAGACAGAAGGCATGAGACCTTCAATAAGCATTCATTCATTCAACAGATATTGAGTGTGTGTTAACTAGAAGGCTCTACTAATCCTGGAAGGGCACTAGTGAATAAGAACACACTAGAACTTGCTTCCCAAGTTTTGAAACAAGATGGTCAGTTTGGTTTGAGACAGGTCTAATTTAATTGAAGGTGAATGATAGTATCCAGGTGAAGGTGTCTATATACACTAGGGACTGGATTCTGGGAGAAAGATAAAGAATAGAAATTCAGATTTTGGAGTCCCTAAGAAATGAAAGTTGAAATCATAAGAGAAAAGATAAAGGATTCTCTGACAGGAAAATAAATTAGAACTGAGAACTAAACATTAGAGAAGGTCTGCAAATTAGAGACAGGAAGAATGAAAGGAGTCAAGGAGAAAGGAAAAAAAAATCTACCAGAGACACAGAAAACCAGGGTGGACAAGCTGGCAAAGAAGGCAAAAGAGGAAAAACTTTCAAAGGTCAGAGGATGATGAGGAGAGTTTTCCAAAAAGCAGAGAAGGAGAAGAGTGGAACAACAAAGACTTAGATGCCAGGGGATCTCTAAGAGGCAGTGTTACCCTCTGCCATGTGACTCATGGGAAAGCCAACCTGCCACCAGTTATGTCCAGAAATTCCAGAGTGGAGGGAAGTTGTGTGGCAGTTCCTCTGAGGGGTCTGGAAGGTAGATGGCCTTGCAGAGTTTCAAGGTCTGCATGCTGCCCTAAGATAGAGGTGGATCAAGAGAGATGGGTCTGAGAGGAAAGCACAGAGATCTCTGAGCCTCAGCAGAATGTATTCCTTTGACAAGATACTGAGGGGTGACAAGTCCAAGGTGACAGGATGCAGTATAGAGAGCAGTACAAAGGGGTAACAGTGACCACAAACACTGAGGTTAATATCCAATGCCAGCATGAACTGGTGGAGAATGAGAACGAGTTGCTCACCACTCCCTCATGCCCTGACTTTATGTAGGACTCCATGAAACCTGAAATCTAGAAGAGAAGGAGAAGATGGGGAAGAGCTCTGATTTGATTGAGAAAATACGAATTTACCACAAATTAGGTTGAGTTAAGTTTCCATGATTTGGCAGAATTTGGCTCACAGTAGAAATGAAGGGAAAAAATCACCATAACGTAGAGGATAACACAGAATCTAAAGACTGGCTGCTTGAGTTCAAATCTCAGTCCCATCGCTTACTAGCTGTGTGAACTTGCACAAGTCACTTAACTTCTCTATGCCTCAGCGTCTTCATTTATAAAAAGGATTAAGAACAGATGTATCCCATAAAGCTTTTTATGAAGATTAAGTTAATAATTGTATACTCATAGACTCGTTCTTGGAAAGTAATGTGCTTTTTATGTGTTTGATACTATTGCTATTACAAAAGCACTGGCATTTTGTTTATTTCTTACATAGCTAATTAGAAGAGTAGTAGTCAATAATATTTAAAAAAAAAGAGAATGAGCGATGAGAGGAATCCACTAGATTTAATGGTGAGAAAAATCCACATGGACTTTGAGACTCAAGCTGCAGCCAATTGGTAGAGGTAGAAAACAGTTTGTACAGGTTAAATGGGGAGTATAGAGGATGAACAGGTAGAGGCACAATAGAGCTTAGTCGTTGGACATGTCTGTCTGTGGAAAGAAGAGAGAATGTTTCTAAGCCAGCTTGGTATTAGATTTTGTGTTTATCATAAACATTTCCCAGCATCCTGGTCCACAGGATAATAATGTATGTGTATTACATTATTTCTTACATGCATAACCCAAAGGGTGCCTTTCTAATTATTCCAGGATTGGGGAATTGGAGACAGACTATGATGACTGCCTTAACATTTAGGTACCCACAGTGGCAGAGTTTGCTGGCTGCTCCCTTTTTTTCTCTCATGGTCATAGGTAGCCTACCCATTGCAGTCTTTCTTGCAGTCAGCTGGGTCTCCTGAGTGAGTTCTTGCCAAAAGCATATGAGGGGAAGAGTTCTGTGTTGGATTCAGGCCTGGCTGACAAAACCTAACATGGTCTTTTCCTCTGGCAGCTGCCAGGAGTGAAGACAACTCCCAGGGCTGGCTTGAAGCTCTGTGTGGAAAATGGCAGAGCCCCTCCAAGTTACCACCCTGAAAGATGGCATGAAGGAGGGTGGCCTGCCAACCTCTTCCCCTGCTCGTTCCTATTACAACAGTGAGAAGTAAACTTCTATTGTGTTTGGACAACGTACAATTTGTCGACTATCATCAGTTATTACACTCTAACTAGTTAGTGAAAGTTAAATAGAGAGATTTCTACCTATGTAGTATTGATACTAAAAAACATTTTATACAAGTTAGATTTAGTCATTCTGGTTGAAAATGAAATTATGGCTATGTGTGTTTTCCAAAGTTTTCCCGAACTTCAGTAATTTTTACAGCAGCTTCACCATTTTTGCTGGATTGAAGTTATCATTTTTATCCCCAGCCCTTGGAACATCTGGCTCCTGGTAAGTACTCGATAGTTATTTGTTAAATGGAAAAAAAAAAAAAATATATATATATATATATATATATATTTCACCTGTACTTAATATTTTTCTTTCAATAGGTTTACATTTTGAATTGAAATACCCACTTTAATATTGTATAAGCAAAATATGTATGTGTTTACAAATACATATATGTGAGAATAAGTGTATACACAGATGTATATACATAAACATAAATATATATGAAATCATGGGTTTGCTATTCCAGTTGTTTCTTCCAGTTCATATTTAAAAATCTAAAATTCTAGTACAATTAAAATTAAAAATCTGTTCTTACAACCAAATTGATTTTGCACACTACCAGAGGGGGATGTACCACACTTTCAGAAACACCAATTTAATGTAATTAACTTACTTACTGTGCAATCTACAAATGCATTCTCCTCCTCCAATGTCATGGAGTAGACCCATCCCTATGAGGTAATAAAGTTCACTTCCAGAGAGAATGTAACCATCAGAGGGAGGTTCAGTGAATTCCTTAGTATGATACCACCTACTCGCTAATAATAAGTGTGGATGTGATATATACTAATGTCTTGGAATCAGGTACAGCATTTACTAATTTGTATTTAGTTTGATGAATTTTATGAATCCTGAACCTTATTTTTTGCATGTTTCCAGGTAAAATGAAGTATCCTAAATCATGATTATAGAACTTAATTTTCTACATTTCTAGATAGGTCAGGTGCTTATTTTAAAAAAACAACACTAAAAATAGATTTCAGAGAACAGTATCATGGAAGTTAGGTTTATATATCATGTTGCTTTGAAAAACAACTTTTTTAAATGGTGATCTCTTCAAGTAACCTAGACTTATTTGAAGAATTTAAGAAAGGAGAATGCAGCTCTACTGATACCTTGATTTTAAGCCACTGGCAATGACCTTCTGAACTACAGAACTGTAAAATAATAAATTTGTGTTAAGTCAAAAAAAAAAAAGGAATTAGTCGGAAAACTGCCTGCTATTATAACATTTCAGGATATTTTAAATTTTATAATTTTGTAATTATTTCAGAAGAATATTTTTAAATGTTTAAATATTTTTAAAATGTAACATTTTTAAATATACATTTTTTGACCCAGACATTCCACTTTAGAAATTCTTAGAGGGGGAAGAAAAAGTGCCAATGTATAAAGACAAAGGATATTTATTGAATCACTGCTCATAGTGGGAAACAATCTGAATATCCAATACTAAGAAAACAGTTGCATAAATTATGTTATATCCATCCTAGAACATATAATGCAGGCATGGAATAACAACAAGTTAGATCTCTATCCACTCTCCTGAGGGCTCTCTATTATACATGGATAAATGAAAAATGCAAAGAGTAGAAAAACATGTACAGTTGGCTCTCATTTTTATAAAAAACATTGTGCCTGGATTTATTTTCAATGAGTAAGAATAATGGTAAAGGTACATACTAGGTTATCATAGGGAAGACAAAGGAGAGAAAATAATTTAATTCTTCATACATTTTTATATTATTTTAGTTATATAATAACCATATATTTTTTTAATGAAAAAATCTGACATTAAAAATAATTTCCTTTCCAGTAGCAAGAAAAGGCCTAATTGTTTTTAGGGATGACTTTTACCTTTTTTCCTTGCTATTAAAAAATAATTTTTTATAATTAGGAAAGTTTATTTTCTAGTAATCATATATTCATGCCTATTTAATATTTACTATGTACTTTTTATATATGTGTTATTTATTAAATGCCACAAATTTACAGGTTTACCATAAGGGTAACAAAACTATTGAACAAATGTAAGTTTATACTCACTAAGTTCATAACACAGTTTGGAAAAACAGCCAAGTGTGCTGCCACTACACTAAAGCTGCTCTCGTTGACTTCTAATCAATCCTGTTGAGTGAAGCTAATTAAAATATCACTAGCTTTAATGGATCTAAGGGGACCTTAAATGATGCTCTCCTAACAAACCAGCATTTCAAGAGGGAAACTCAAGTCCAAACTGGATTCGTTTTTAACAATGCCAGAGCCAGTTCAACTTAGGGCCTTTTATTATGGATGGGTGACTGGTCTGGGAAGTGATAAATGAACATTGTAAAAAAGAGCCAAAGTTTGAAAAGGTACGACTCCATTTAGACACACTCAGAAGTGCAGGAAATTATAACTGTTTATGTACACATATAGCCACTGAGAAAAAGTATTTGGAAAGAGAACATAGATTTGGAATGCAGCAAAAAACTGGATACCTTAATTTGGTTTGAAAAGTGCTTATTGAGAGCATAATACATTCATTCACCTGTTTATCCCACAAACATGTTTAAATTTCATATTACCTTGTCCATTTCTGTACTACAAGGATAAAACAATGAAAAAGATGAGCTCTGTCACAAGTCCAAATGCCGCCACTTAAAGAAACACAAAGTGTCACCCCTTTCCCAAGATGCTTTACTGCCATCCACCTGAAAGCTGTTATAAGAAATACACAGATCTAAGATGACTACAAATATGAATGGTTACCCTGGAGTTGTACAGTGTCCAAAGTATACAATATCCCAGGAATTGAGGGTACAGAGATACATAAGATAACAGATATACCATAAGACAATTTCAATACAATGGTGAGTGTCTAAGTCAGAGATATATACCAGGGGCTAGGAGGGTCCAGTCTAAAATTCTGGGAAATGCTTTCTTGAAGAGATGACAATTGAGTTGGGCCAACTTTTTCAATTTTAACACACTTTTATTTAAATATGAAAAAATGGTGGGTCTCTGATGGATCTGGGCCAGAGTAGCACAGGGTCCTTGAAGAAGGTCTTTAGGTTAGAGAGTGGGTAACTGTGGCAGGGAGGTGCCATCTTATCATGAGAAAGTGACTTACTTCAATATAAAGAGCAAGCCCCAAACATTCTCTTTTTCTCCTTCTCTTCTATGAGAAGTCTCAACTTTGGGGGAGCTACTCCATGAAGATTCCCCAGATCTACCATATTAATACTATCCTCTTTGGGAATGACTGGGTAGCTGGGAGGAGAGAAGGGGAAGGCAGGAGTTTGCAGAATAAGAACTTTGTGCCTCTGCAGAGAAGAAATTGTAACCATGCCTCAGTATAACACAAGTGACCTCTACTTTTAAAAGTTGGCTGAGAATGAGGAAATTCATTTGTTTAAAGAGATATTCTGTGAAAGCAAGGAGGACGTGAACAAGAGCATTGCTTAACAAGAAATGTACAATTTTTTTCCCTAGCATGATCCAAGTCAAACAGTTTTAGAGCATCAAGCCTCTGTTCACAGCTCAGAGACTGGAAAAAAAAAAAAAAAAAGGGTGGGCTTCCCCGGTGGCGCAGTGGTTGGGAGTCCGCCTGCTGATGCAGGGGATGTGGGTTCGTGCCCTGGTCCGGGAGGAACCCGCATGCCGCGGAGCGGCTGGGCCCGTGAGCCATGGACGCTGGGCCTGCGTGTCTGGAGCCTGTGCTCTGCAACGGGAGAGGCCACAACAGTGAGAGGCCCACGTACCGAAAAAAAAAAAGGGTTTTCTCATTTTTCTTATGCTTTTCCACTTAGGAACATTTTTTAAAATATCGTTCCAATCCTAACATAAAATCATTTATTTCTTTTATTCAGCAGCTCATATATCACCAGAAGAAAGGGGAGCACTTGTTTTGGGTGGACTCAACCTGCTTGTTGATATGATTATCGACAGCAAATACATTGGAGCAGAATGTGTATGGGTGCTGCGCTGGATTTCAGTCACTGTGGGCAAGAATCTTACCAGGAACCAGGAAAAAAAACATGATGAGGCTTGAGGAAGGAGATAGGGCTATGTTTCTATATCACTGCTCTTAGAGGTACTCAAAGTGTTGGATTAAAAAAATGTAGGATGATTTGGTGAGAAGGTACAAGACAGAATTATTTGTATCAGTTTTACAGCTGCTGGAAATAAAATATTAAAAAAGAGGCTAGTTTAGTCACAGAATGAGACACTAACAGGAATATGTCTTCCTCCCCATATAATCTCACCTCCCTCTGTCAGTTCACTGGATAATACTATTTTTAATTTTTTTAAATATTTTACTAATTTATTGATAATCCTTATTATTTTTACAGGAGTTTTAAATAGTAGTGAAAGATTGAGTTGCTGGGAAAATGTGAGGCCTACTATACTTGATGACTAGTGAGAATTTAGCCACATTTTCCTTTCATCAACTAAACACATCTTATATTTTTCTAAGCACTCATTCATTCCATTGGTGATCATCAGCAATTATATATATCGAACTATAATTGTACAAAGACACTCGACATATTGAGGACGCCATTGCCCCAAGATTTTCTGTAGAGTTATTTTGATAAGCAGATTTTGGCCATAATTTTACTAATTGTAAAATCATGTGCTGAGCCAGGGATTAGGCCACCAAACTCTTATGAGAGCAGCAGTACCTGAATGGTAACCACTGTGGACTTGTGCTCTTAACTCTTCACAGGGAAGTGGAAAAAAAGTGCCATGGGAGAGAGAAACACAACCAAGGCCTCAACTATGACTGAACAAAAAGTTTTACCTAAATACAAATTCCTATCTAGAACTTAAGGTTTATAAAGTTGTCTTTATTTTTTTATTTTTTTTGCGGTACACGGGCCTCTCACTGTTGTGGCCTCTCCCATGGCGGAGCACAGGCTCCGGATGCGTAGGCTCAGCGGCCATGGCTCACGGGCCTAGCCGCTCCGTGGCATGCGGGATCTTCCCCGACCGGGGCACGAACCCGTGTCCCCTGCATCGTCAAGCGGACTCTCAACCACTGCGCCACCGAGGAAGCCCTAAAGATGTCTTTAAATATCTTGTTTTGAATCATCCAAGAGTGACCTAGTCTAGAGCCATCATGAAAAGGATGCTCCCTTCCCAGTCTGTGTATAATCTGTAAAGCCCTAGTGGCCAGAACTTTCCCAAGCTTGTTGTAAATATCTCCTTTATGCTGGAGGAAAAACTACTTCCAGGACTCTAAATCCTTTCCTGGGTATCTCAATGCTGGAGTGGATCCAATGTTTTGTGAGAGTCTGGCTAACTCTGAATGTACCAGGAACATACCTCAGGATAACTAGAGTGGCAGGTAGAATAAGTCCGAGAGGAGCAGCAAGTGCACTTCATCTGGGGGACAGAAGAGAACACTCTGGGAGAATTCTAACTTCAGTAATAAACTATATATTAAAAAGTTATATATAGGGACTTCCTGGTGGTCCAGTGGTTAAGACTCCCCACTTCCACTGCAGGGGGCACAGCTTCAATCCCTGGTCGGGGAACTAAGATCCCACAAGCCGCGCAGCACGGCCAACGTAAATAAATAAATAAATAAATAAATAAAATTTTTTAGAAAGACACCTACATTTACTGAGGGCTCGATTATTTTTAAAAAGTTACATATAAAAAAATTTACTAGCAGGCTTGTGATCAACCAAAAGAGCAAAATGAGGCGTTCATAGAGTGAGTTTCCATAATCTCATCTAGAATTGCTACTCCTCCATGTCACACCACCAAATTATAACCAGAAGAGGGACGCGGGTTTTTTTTCCTTTCCTTTCCTTTTAAATGGGCAGATTCCAGCCTTGGAAACACCAGGGAAATAAAGAGCCCATCTCTGAGTGTGGAGTTTTGAGAAACTGATTCTAACTTAAAAGCTTTAATTAATTGTCCCACATCAGGCTACCAATAGATTAATGCTTTTGTTTTTGGCAACATCACCTTTATAAAAAATACATGGTGGAAAATGTGAATAAATAAACCAGAATGATGAATGTACTCACATTTAAAGGTGGAAAGAAGAGAAGAGAAACATTTTCAAATACCACATGGGAGAACTTAGTATTTCCCACTCAGAAGGTTCTCATCATATATCTTGCCCATCTGATCAGCTATGTTTACTATTTTAGTTTTCATTAAGTCTTAACACAAAGCTACTTGGGCTAAATATGCAAACAAAGTTCAGGATGATTTGCTGCAATCCCAGTAATCGCTTTTCCCATTTTTTTGAACCAAACATAACAATATAACCCCATGGTTCATATTGAGGGGCTTTTAAAACAGACTTTATTTTTTACATCACTTTTAGGTTCACAGAAAAATTGAGTGGGAAGTACAGAAAGCTCCCATATACCCCTGCCTTCACATATGCATAGCCTCCCCCATTATCAACACACCACATCAGAGTGGTACTTCTTTTTATAATTGATGAATCTACATTGACACATCATTATCACCCACAGCCCATGGTTTACATTAGGTTCAGTCTTCGTACTGTATATTCTTTGGGCTTGGACAAATGTATAATGACATGTATCCACAATAATGTCATACAGAACAGTTTCACTGCCTTAAAAATCCTGTGTTCCACTATTCATCACTCCCCTCCCCCATTCCCTGTAAACATTGATCTTTTTACAGTCTCCATAATTTCGCCTTTTTCACAACATCATATAGTTGGACTCATATGGTATGTAGCCTTTTCAGATTGGCTTCTTTGTCTTACTAAGATGCATTTAATGTTTCTCCATGTCTTTTCATATCTTGACAGCTCATTTCCTTTTAGCACTGAATAATATCCCATTGTCTACATGTATCACAGTTTATTTAACCATTCACTAACTGAAGGATATCTAGGTTGCTTCCAGCTTTTGGCAATTATGAATAAAGCGGTTACAAACATTGGTTTGCACGTTTCTGTGTGGACATAAGTTTTCAACTTCATTGGGTAAATATCAAGGAGTGTGACTGCTAGATCCCATAGAAAGAGTATGCTTAATTTTTTTAAGAAACAGACAAACTGTCTTCTAAAGTGGCTGTACCATTTTGCATTCCAACCAGCAATCTATGAGAGTTCCTGTTGCTCCACATCTATACCAGCATTTGGTGTTGTCAGTGTTTTTGAATTTTGGCCATTCTAAATAGATATGTAGGAGTATCTCATTGTTAATTTGCAATTCCCTAAATACATAGGATGTTGAACATATTTTCTCATGCTTATTTGTCCATTATATATCTTCTTTGTAAGGTGTCTATTCAGGACTTCTGCCCGTTTTTTAACTGGGTTCACCTTCTTAGTGTTGAATTTTAAGAATTCTTTGTATATTTTGGATAAAAGTCTTATCAGATATGTCTTTTGCAAATATTTTCTCCCAGTCTGTGGTGTGTCTTCTTAACCTCTTGACACATTGAGTTTCATTTCTCATATAAAAAGGTGCTCATTTGGGAGAATTGGATATTTCTTTGGCAGTCTGTCTCTTCGAGTTACACTTCATATATCCAACTGATAATTCTAGAAGTCATATTTTCTGACTCCTCCCACATCCAGAAAAGCAGATATTTTATCCAACCTCTAGTTATCCTGTTCACAAATTAATTTTATTAGACTTTTCCTTCTCAAACTCTTTTGTTCCTCAACCACTTCATTTTCTCTTTTTCTACCCATTTCAAAATTGACAGGTTTTAACATCCAGCCTACATTTGCCAAAGATCAGCAGTAGTTTGATCTTTGCCAGTGAGGAGTGGGAGAAGACAACGAAGTTGGAAAGAGAATTTCTGTCTACTCTTTCAGATGGGGTACACATCACCTCAAGCTGCCCAGCTATATTTGACCCTCATGGCAAGATAAGTTCTTATGGTTTATTACTGGGAAAGCCACAAAGAAGTATCACTTTAGCTTTAAAGCTATGGATTCTAGAGAAAAAACAAGCATACATCTCTGATGGGGAAGAGAACTGAGAGTAATTCTTCTTTTACAATGCCTCATTAGAGCATGAGAGAAGGCTTGACAGAGAGCAATGGCAATGACCACAGGAAGGAACAACACAATTAATTAAAAAAAAAAAGAGTAATTCACAGGGGGATTCCATAGCCTGGGCGAGGTAGGATAGAAGATAACCTTATATTAGTTTGCCTAGAATGAAAATCAACTGTTTTTCTTTACTGAATACTCACAAGGTTTCAGGGCAAGCTGCTACAGTTTAGAGTTAGGTAAGCAAAGCGCAATACTTACCATTCCCTCGAATAAGTGGGTGAAGTCCAAAAAACATCTCTGTCAGGTCTGAGATAGTTTAAATGAGTTCCTGCTTGAAACAAAGAAAGCTGATCTTCCCTGCCAACTCTACTTTTCTTTGTAAGAGTGTGGTCCTTCGTTATGCTTGTAGTTGAACACTGAATATTTCAAGAGAGAGCACTTTGGCTGCTAATGGCAAAGAATTACCCAAAAACTCACATGCAAGATCCCATAAGAATTAAATCATCATCTTTCAATTGCTGACCCTTTCCAGAATTGTATTATGTAACTACTAAGTTGATGAAGACACACAAAATCTTGCCCAGGTCTACATAATCAGACCATATTGAGAGACCTATAGGTAGGGGTAGAAAGAGGAAGTTATCCAGAAGCAACCCATGCTTCCTGTCAAAAAATTCCAGAAGGATAGACCTCCCCTTCTGAAAAATGAATTAAAAACAAAATTCCTAATATAGGGCTCATAAAAAGTTCCCCCCACATAACAGATAGAGGACAATTACCATGAAGAAAAGCATTTGGCTTAATATAACTTTCTCTAAGAAAAAAAAAATGAAGACAATGCCTAGCTCATACCATCATTAATAATTAATAAGAGACACAAGTCTGTGACCTGATAGTAGAATCTGATCCACAGAAGTGTGCCATTAGGCTTCATGAAATAACATATGTAATATATGTAAGGACATTTCCTTTTTAAATCTGAATTTCTTGCTTATTTCAGTAAACTGGAAAACCTGGCAATATTTGGTCCCTATTTCCAAGTGCAGACCAATGGGCTGGACCTGAGAAGGAGCCACTCCCTAAGGTGGGCTTATGGTACCCACCATCGCTCCCTATATTATTATCACAAGCTCATTCTCTCATCTGTGGCACCCACCTGATCCCTGTAGAAATTTGGATCTGTAATTCCTAATATATAAGAAACATGGACTTGATGAAGCCACAGAAGTCTTAAAAAGTGATTTATAATTAAGACTTTTTAAAAAATGCAAGCACTGGGACTTCTGGAATGGTAGAATGAGGACCTCCATAAGTCTGCTCTTCCATAAAAATCAATAAAAACACATGCAAATTTTTCAAAATCAACTTTTTAGGAACTATGCAAATTAACCAAAGGCTCGCAATAATGTGAGGAGCAATTTGTTCAAGAAAAACTGTAAAACTTCACTAAGAATGGCAGTGAAGTTAGGGCATATTAACTTGGCCTACTCCCATCCCTCTCTTGTAAGTTCCATGTAACCTTGAAAACCAGTAGTATTGCATCTGCAGTAGCTGTAAAACCTGCAGTCAGGCTGCCATCACAGGGGGATTAAGGGGCCTTGACACTCCTCAAGTCCCATCACCAGGGCATTGGTGCTATTTGGTTTATCTCATGGCTTCCCAGAAAAAAATTTTTAAATAACTTTTCAGAACGTTGTCATTATTTGACGTGACTTGAAGTTTACTCTGCAGAAAAAGCCGCATCCCTAGGGTGTTTGTCAAAAACAATATATGGCAATTGTTTAAAAACGCAGCTGCCTAAAGCCATGATACTAGTTGAACAAACAAGAACCTGACCCCAAAACATTTGAAAGGAAGATCTGAGTAATGAGATATCCACAGTTGACTTTGAGAAGCTCTGACGTATTTCTGGAGATCTACAAGACCACACAAATGTTCAGGGCTATGCATATGACCAGGAAAGACCTGATAGGGTGCTAAGCTCTTTCTTCTAGTAGACCTTGAGACCCTGCACAAGCAGAAAGTAAAGGTTAAGGTAGACTTGCAAGCTGCCTTAGTGTTAAATGCATGGTCCAACACACACATGCAAAACCTTCAACAAAGACTAAAAGACTTATTGATTCAAGGCATTTAAGAAATCTCTATTCAATCATTAACTGACTGAGTAGAGACTTCAGTGGCCACAATCTACAGGGAATATAGACTTACAGAATAAATTTTGACCTTGGAATCCTTGTTTTTTTCTGAGAACGGGGTTTAACCAAGGACTTGTTACTTAAGACACTTGGTATTAAGACAGAGGTTCTTCTACATGTATTGTGACTCCTAGTAAACATTTGCTCTGATTTGTGACAATTGCATAAAAAGGTTTATTTAGCATTATTTGTGGAATTGGGGACTTGAGGAAATTTAGGTATTTGTGTGAGGGAAATGGATAAATAAACTATGTGAAGGCATTCTACAGAAGTACTGTGCAGCAATTAGAAGCAACAAGCTAGATGGACTTAGATAGTAAAATGGATGTGTCATAAATGGCCAAAAGGGCATGAAAAAAATAAAACAGATTGAGGATTGAGGGCTATAAGCCCTCACACATGCACAAAAATAACAGCATTTATTTTGCAATAATTTACACAAATAAAGGATATACATAAAACACTGAAAGATGATGTCTATAGAGTAGAAGTGGAAAATGAGAATGGAAAATAAATACGGGAGAATGTTCAGGGACCAGTCAAGGTCATGAGTAATGACCTGAAATATCTGATTGACTCAACCTCTGTAATCAAGGAAGGAAAAAAGAAAGAAGGAAGAAAGAGGAGGGAAGGAAGGAAAGAAGAAAAGAAGAAAAGGAGGAAAGATAAATATTGAGAAAAGAATAAAAAATAGAAAATACTGAAGGAAAACAAAAAGGCATGATAGGAAAAAAAATCTACATTTGAGGTCATAAATCTTATAAAATTTTATAGAAAATCAAATCAAATCAGAGTTAGAATACCCTGGGGATATGGGGTTTCTGGACATCTGGAAAGCTAGAGGCAAAGATATGATCCATGGACACCTGGATGGTGGGGTTACCCTTTATCCTTGTCTGTTTCCCACCTCCAGTGATAAGCATATGGCCTTCCCTGTGCTCAGTATGGTTCAAGAACAAGGAAAATCCCATGTGTCAAACTTTCCCTTGAATAAGAGTGTATAATTTTTACTGTAAACAATTTTGATAATGGTGATATAAGCCTGAATATAAAAGGTAATGGCCTAATGAGAATTCTAATTTTTGTTAACTCTGTCAAGATTTTGCCTTCATGGAATACCTCATTGGGAAAGTTCGTACCAAGTTAAACTTCACATTAGTAAAATTTATCAATATTTTAAATGATAGGTTCTGCCTTCTAAAATTTTTTCTTGTATCAAGATTGTTAAAAACAGTTACAACATGGAAAAAATTTTAACACCTTATAGGTATTGCTGCACTGGTCAAGTTATTTACAAATTGTAGGGAGAAAATGTTATAATCCAGTATACACTAAAATATGGATTGTATTTGCTCATTTGGTTGAGAGTTTGGCTACAAACAGGGTCACTAATTATTATGAGAGTGAGTTTTGGCCTTAGAATCACATGTACCCTTCTGAGAATGGCCTTATTCTTTAAGGTATTTTGTACTAGACAGAGGTCTTTCCTGTGTATACTACGTATCATGATTCAGGCCAACTGCTTTTCAAATAATGCACTCTCCTTTACCTCTCCAAATAAATGAAAACTTTGAAATACTAAAACTTGTACCTACCCATTTTACCATAAGCAAAAGCATAAAAATATAGCGAAAGAGCTATAGTGACAATCAGCTAGGAAGATAAAAAGCTAAATGGAGTTTTCAATTTATTTTATGGGCAGGTATCACGTGCTCAGGAGCAAATAGAGGAAGACACAAATGAAGAAAGAAAAAAGAAACTTTGTGGAGGAAGTAGGCTCTCAAGAAACTCACAAATGAAGGAAGAGATAGGGCTTGGTCAGAGAGATGTAACAGTGTTCTAAGTCAGGGGCATAGCAGAGATGTCTCTGGAAGAGTAATATGTTGAGTAAACCAAGATGGGGGGTTAATAGGTGAGGCTAGAAATAGCATACAGGCTAAGCTGGTGACTAGGAGGGGTAAAAAAATTCAATAAATGGACCAAGTTAGCCCTAAGCAGTCACCACAGACCACAGACCAAAGAAACGGGTCAGGATCTTGAGAGGCTTTAGAAATGACTGATTGGAGTGGACAATTTGGGCTGAAGCCCAGGTTGCTGGCTGTAAGCAATAAAAGGTCAAACAGTCCAGTAAAGAGAAGATTTAGTCAATAAATAGTAAGAAAAGAACTTACTAAGTGCTGAGAACCCCTGCAGCTTACTTATGTTTTCCAAAAGTCAGAGCTTGGTTCGATATTTTCTCACCAATATACATAGATGTCTGTATCCTTGAGGAAGACTTTATTTCTTTGTAGTTAGCAAAATTACCATGGTGCCTACTAACAGTGCCAATGCATTCATTATACTCAGTTGGTGCAGTTTGAGTTCCAGAATGAATTTACCACATTTTACTAAATTTCCTGAGCTAAATGCTGAATACTTTCCTCAGGCCAAGCCTTCTTTAAGTATCATGAGAGTGGACTAAAGTACTGTAAGCATTCTCAAAGCCTCAGTATCAGAGACTTCTCAGACCAAAAGAAACAAAAATTGTTTTTTACACAAAAATATATATTCCAAGCTTCATCCCCATTCTTTGTTCTGCCTAGGTTTTTTACAGCTGCATCACCAAGCTATAGCATAATCGTTAATTCAATGTGTGTTGGTAAATGCAAATACACTTTTGAATAATGCTGTTATTTTTGAAGCATAGCTGCTCAGTAAGTTCGGTGTGGAATGAAACAAGTATGCCCTCGGAATTTCTAATTAAAAACACATACACAACATACATACTCACATTTATTTATATATGGGTAGGGAGGATTGATTGTGCCTCTTTGGGGTCTAACTACTGTGAGCTTAGTGAAGTAAACCATAAAGAAGAAACTTTCAAAACCCATACTTAAGACTTTTTATGTTTCTGTTTCTGGATCTCAGGAGCTTGGAAGTCACCACTCCGTCCTAACAACAAATAGAAAGCTAAGCAAACTGAAAAATCAACAGCTCTTCTTAAATACCTACGAGTGGAGAGGACACCAGGCAAAACATTGCCCCAAGACTGGAGAGAGAGAGACAGGCAAATAGAGTCATGGCTTATCAGAGCAGAGGCTCATGAGCAGAAACTCCCATGGGAACAGGTGCCAGGGTAGGAAAACCTGAACTGTAATTGATGATGTAATTGATGATGAATTGTTGGAGGCTCAGTGAGGACAACTCTGAGAATTAAAAACTTCAGGGGAATCTGGTCATGGGGATGGAGGGCACACAATATTGTACGATTTACCTGCAGGAGCTTGACCAGGTTCTCATGTAAATACCAAAGAAAAAGACCTCCTCAGCCTTCAGGCAGGGGTAGGAGAAAAGGGGCTATTTTGACATATGCCACAGCACTCCGTTCTTCTTAACAAGGCCTGACCTCAGGGGAAACTATTTAACCAGAGCCTAACCTGCTGGGGTCTTATCAGAGCCTAATGACCTGGGGAAAGGAAACACCCAACTTCAACCCCCTCTAGCCATCCTGTCCCCCTTAAGGGAGGAGAACAAAAGTGAGAAACACTTTTGAAGTTCACTGAAAGACTGAGACAATTATAGGACTTTAGAACATTTCCTCATCCCCCACACCATACCACCACATTACTAAAAGCCTATTACAGCATTTATTTTACCTGTTACATCATGTCTGGCTATCAAAAAAAAAAAATTACAAGGCATACCAAAAGTCAAAAACACCATTTGAAGAGACAAAGCAAGCGTCAGAACCGGACACAACAGTGATGTTGGAATTACCAGACCAGGAATTTAAAACAGCAGTGTAAAGGATCTAATGGACAAAGGAGACAGCATGTAAGAAGAGATGGGTAATGTGAGCAGAGAGATGGAAATCCTAAGAACGAACCAAAAAGAAATGCTAGAGATCAAATACACTGTAACAGAAATGAAGACTACCTTTAGGCTTATTAGTAGACTGGACATAATTGAGGAAAGAATCTCTGAGCTAGAGAATATAGCAACAGGATCCTTAAAGACAAACAAAAAACAAACCAGAATATTATATCCAAGGATCGTGGAACAACGGCAAAAGGCGTAACATACACATAATGGGAATACCAGAAGGAGAAGAAAGAAAGGAACAGAGAAATATTTTAAACACTAATGCCGGAGAATTTTCCAAAATTAATGTGAAACACCAAATCCAAGATCCAGGAAGCTCAGAGAACATCAAGCAGGATAAATGCCTCCCCAAAAATGAAACCAAGGTATATCATTTTCAAATTACAGAAAATCAAAGCTAAAGAAACATTCCTGAAAGAAACAAGAGGAAAAAAACACCTTACTTACTCATAGAGGAACAAAGGTAAGAATTACATTCGGCTTCTCAGAAATCATGCATACGAGAAGAGAGTGGAGGGAAATAATTAAAATTTTCAAAGAACAAACCAACCTAGAATTCTGAACCCTGTGAAATTATCCTTCAAAAGTGAAGGAGAAATAAAGACTTGCTTAAACAAATAAAAATTGAATTTGTTGCCAATAAACCTGCCTTGCAATAAATGTTGAAAGAAGTTCTTTAGAGAGAAGGAAAAAATATAGATTAGAAAGACTGACCTACATAAAAAAAGGAAGAGCATTGAAGATGGAATAAGTAGAAGTAAAACAAAATCCACCCTTAGACCTTGAGTAAAATGAGAAGTATGAGTGTGGGGATCGTCCAACGATACTGAGAAGCAAGTTTGTCTACTTGGGTATCATTTAGATGTTAGGAGTAACCGTCATTTCCCAAGTTGTGGCAACAATGTGGAAGGATGAGCATAAGCAAAGGAAGAGAGATGAGAAAGAAGCTATTTCTACAAAAACTGTCTACCCTTTCTGTAGTAATAGAAATTCTAATTGATCTTCCTGTTGCTACCTTTCTCCCAGTTCTACTTCATATACATTACGCATTCTGACTTGATCCACATTCCATACGCTTATAAAAAAGAGAGGAAATGTGGTAACATGAGAAGACAAAAAAGGAACCTTGGTTCTAATCCATGCTCCATCTCTAACTTGGTCATTTACAAGAGACACAGGTTACTTTGCTTCTCTGGGCCCGAGTTTCTTCACCTATGAAGTGGGGGCAGTAAGTTAACCTAGATAATAGTCTCTGAAGACCCCTGTATGTCCAAGATTCTTTGTTCTGTTCTAATTAGGAGAAAGTCCAATGCTTATAAAAAAAAAAATTAGGAGAAAGTCCAATGCTTATAAAAAAAAATTCTTATAAAGTGTTTCTCTACTAGAATTCTGGAATTGATTTCACAGATATCATGAAAATATTTATGAGAGAGAAAAGGGAAGTAAAACAGATCTTTGTTCATATAGATTAATTGCAATCAAGATGCTTTGGTCTGATTAAGAGAATAAAACATAAAAAATCCCCTTATGGGGCTTCCCTGGTGGCACAGTGGTTGAGAGTCTGCCTGCCAATGCAGGGGACACAGGTTCGTGCCCCGGTCCGGGAAGATCCCACATACCGCGGAGCGGCTAGGCCCGTGAGCCATGGCCGCTGAGCCTGCGCGTCCGGAGCCTGTGCTCCACCATGGGAGAGGCCACAACAGTGAGAGGCCCACGTACCGCAAAAGAAAAGAAAAAAAATCCCCTTATGAATTCAAATAGGAAGAGGAGAACAAATTATCTCAGGCTATCAGCATACTAAATTCCAGCCCCTGATATATTTCTTATTTAAATCAATTTTTTTCTTCACCATAAAACTTTTAGACTTCTAAATAAAGATATGAAGAGTTTCCTGATTTTTCTCACTAGAAGAGACTTCTCCATCTTCTCAGTTCCTGCTGGCCCTCACATCACTCTCATGGCCTGTATCACTTTCTACATTGCATTATAATTATATGAATACAAATATGATCTTTCTTGGTAGGCTATGGGCATCTTTTGCTTCTTATTTATCCCTGGTGGCACATTACCCAATGTCTTGCAAATAGAAAAGAGTCATTATGAATGAGTGAATGAACAAATGAGGAGAGGAAAGGAAGGAAGGAAGGAAGGAAGGAAGGAAGGAAGGAAGGAAGGAAGGAGGGAGGGAAGGGAAGGAGGGAAGGGAGGGAGGAGGAGAAGGAAAGGGAAGGGAAAGAGGAAGGAAGGGAGGAAACAATAACCACATATGTAGTAACGAATAAGATGGCATCTAGTTCCCTAAAAGAACTAATGACTTGTAACCATAGGAACAGTGCGAATAGTGAGGAGAACTGCACCCAGTAGGATGCTCAGCTGATTAAAAAGACAGGACTTGAATTTTCTCCTTGGAGAAGAAATGATCAGGCACATGTTGAGCCTGGCCTGGCTTATTTAAGATGTTAGAATGCCTTGACATGCCTGGTAACATCTCAGGGATAGGGGTTCTTATATTTAACAGTATTCAGTAGGCATCTCAACCCACCCTCTCCCCTTAGACTCCAGTCATGAATATCGCACCTCAATAGTTCTTATTCTTTCCTCTCAACTCACCAGCATTTCCCATCGTTCTTCCTTAAAGACAGTGTTTAACCAGAGCAGGACAAGATTTAGACTTGATAAAAGCTGAACCTCCCCACCACTATATCTCTTGGTATCAGAATCTGCAAAAGTAAAACCTATTTAAACTAAAAACAAAGCAAAAACACCTTAAAATTATAGTTTCTATTTCTCCAAACAAGTATTAGTGTAACTGTAAAGATCAGCAATGTGTTGTGCACAGGAAAGGAAGAAAATAACCGTAAGGGTTAATTCTTAAAGACAAACCTTAAGATTTAATTCTTAAAGACAAATCTGTCATTTATGGATACAAACTAAATAATAGCAACTTTCATTGCAGAGAATAGAAAAGAAATACTAAAATGCAACACCTTCTTGCCCACCTCTGTCCTTGCCATGTGACTAGGAAAGAAAGAGGAACACTATTAACAATAAAATTCAAAGTTTACCTCGCACCAAAGTCAACTCAAATTACTAAGTTCTGCTTTGACCCAAGAACGTATGGTATTATGTTCAATTACAAACTATTAAATGATTCTTTTGTGGAAGAAAATCGCTATTCTAGGCTAGAAACACTCTAAAGTTGGCAACATCTCAGAGGACAGAACCACTATTTTGTACCCCAACTCCCCCTTGAGTCCTCCACACATTAGTTTTGGTTATCAAGCTGTCACAACAATGAGCAAGCTGGTATTCAATGTAGACATCTCTAGACAAGGAAATTGAACCTCTAGTGAAATTCAGAGTACCTCTTGAAACTTAATGAACACATTACCCATTCGAACAAATGAAAGCTTAAATTAGGTTGCTCCAGGATCTCAATGTTAAGTATGTGTACAATTCAATTACTCACCCCTACATTGTCCCCATAACATTTTTCATTCCACTCCCTTCTCAAAAAACCAAGCCCTAGGCAAATGAGGTAATGATGGAATGTTATGTGGGTTTTTAGTGGGAGCATTTAGTCAGCACATCAGAGGGAAAGATCAGAGGAGGTCAGAAGCAAGACTTCTTTGCTTTCTGAATGCAGCAGCTGCTTACAAGGGCTGGCTGGGACCTCAATGAAACTTGAACCAGTGGACAATAGGACTGAAGCTGAAAAGCCCAATCCCAAGAGTTATGTCTGGAGCTCAGAGAATCACACTGTTGGACCCTGCTTCCTTTGCCATATATCAGCTCAAACTTGGTTCATGTCATCGGACAAATTTTGTTCTATTCATTTTTGAAAGACCTCAGCAAGGGATCTTCCAGGCAGATTCCAGCAGACTGCTGGATTCAGGACTACACTAACACATGATACTAGAGACAAAAACAAAACCCCAGACCTCCAAAATCAAAAACATGAAAGCCAAGCACATTTCTTTGGCTTAAATTATTTGGATAATGTCCTGGATTGGCTAGTCACTTACCAGTAGACACTAACCAAAAGTACATCCATCAATCTTCTTGAACTCTGAGGTGTCAATACTTGACCTTCACTCAGAGTGACTCAGCTGTCACTTTTCAAAAATCCAAAGGCCTTTGTGTCGGGTCAAATACATTTATACATAAGTATTTGAGGAGACATAGAGACTGACAGTGGCCATCTGCAGGCATATAAGAAAGCACGGAAACTGGGTAACTGAACAAGTGAAACTTCCTTATTGAAAGCAGGATTAATCAATCACAGGATGACTCAATATATAAAAGTATGGATGAAACCAAGCAGACACAACATAGAGAATAAAGAAGAAACCTGGGTTCTGATCCCATGTTTGTTACTGTGGTGAGATCATTAGAACTCATTACTCTCTTTGGTCTCTAGTTTTTTATGTGTAAGAATAAAGAAGGTGAGCTATTAGTATTGATGTAGTTATGTTTTATGCCTAACCAGCTCCAGAAATGGAATTGAGGTTGACAGAAGTTGGACTGGAAGATTGCTAAATTTACTTTTAGCCCTTATATGATTTTAATTTAAAAAAAACAACAAATTGAGAAAAAATAGTTCTGGAGACAAGACTTCTATAACAAGAAGTGAGATCTTCAGTCACCGAGCACATACCACCATAGCAAAATGTCTTGGGATATCAGTTAGGATGAGTTTGACCTCAAGAAATAGAAATCCTCAATACACTTTATTAAATAGGAAGGAAATGGTTTCTCTCACACTGGAATGGTTTCTCTCTTTCTCAGATTTTCAGAAGTCATGCCACTAAAAAATGTTCTCCAAGACCCAAGTTCTCGACACTCTGCCACACTGTCACCTTCAGCAAATGGGCCTTTTCTCCCACTAGCTCTTCTTATGCTTACCAGGTGGCTGCAGCAGATCTAGGAAATATGTCCTCACGACCACGTGCAGCAGGAAAAGAGGAGCCATGTTTTCCCTATTTTGTGTGTCTCATACCAGCTAGGAAAACAATTCCCAGTAATTCCAGCAGATTTCCACCAAGTCTCAGGATTTTTACACATGCCTTTGCCCACACCAACCATTTGAAAGTAAAAACAAGACCACCAAGTTTGACCTAGTATCAGTACGATCATAGCTTCAAGCTTTGGCCTTGGAAATGTGTCTGGATGCCCCTGAAGGACACGGCTCTGGGAAAATGGGGCTATTAGCAAAGAATTGGGGAATGGCTTTTGAGAGGGAACCAAAACTGCTACAGAAAAGGTCTCCAAACCATCATAATAATGCCTTATTTTAAAGGAATTAGCGAGATCAATGATCCATTATTATAAAATTGGATACTGCTCAAATTCACCACTTATCTAAGAAGGATGTGCTTCACAAATTAAGTATAGTCAGAAGGAGGATTGCTGCCTCTTAACAGTCTCTGATGGATCAGTAGGAAAATTTTTAAAAATAACATAATAGATGTCAACTTGATCTTTCCTACATAACCGTCTTGCATCTTATTGGAACAGAGGCATGAAGAGAACGGAAGAGAGGAGATTAAGTAACACAGACTAAAGCTAAAGGAGTCCTGAATCAAGGTAGATACAGAGAGAATAATAAAGGGGAGGAAGATTCAAAACATGGGCAGCAGGCAGAACTGGCAGCTCCTAGGGGGAGACTGGATATGATGGTAAAAGAGGAAGGGGTCTTTAAGGCAATGGAAAAGGAGAAAGAAAAGGAAAAAAGAGAAGAAAAGAAGAACAACAACATTTCCAGGGGAGGAATGAGAGAAGATAATAAATCCAAGTTTGTGGACTGTTAAATTTGAGGCTGTTTGAGTCTGTGTTTGGAGTTCAGCTCAGATGTACCTTTAGACCAAGCATCTTTCTATAGGAACAGAGTAAGAGAAGAGAAGAATGGGTAAGGACGAAACTCTGAGGAAGACCTACACTGAAGCAATGAACAGAGGAAGAGAACTGTTCAGAGAGAGATACAGGAACTAGAAGAGAAATATGTCATGAAAGTTAAGGAGATAAATCTTTAAAGAAAAAGAGTAGTATATACGAATTGAAACATGGCTCCAAAGTCATCAACTGATTTTAGCCATAAAAAAATAGTTTAATGGGATCTGGCATTATAGATGTGGAAGTAAGACCTCAGTGGCTTCAGGAGTGAATAATATAAGAGAATGAGGACTAGATATGGAGTGGCCAGAGGGAGTCAGAATTAAAGGAGGACATTTTAAGAATGGACAAACACAAGCATATATATAGGCTGAACCCAAGGAGCCTTAGAGAGAAAGAGGTCTAAAGACCCCAGGAGAGGAAGTAATGATCACTTTCCATAATATAGGAAACACTTTTAAAAGTCACTTCTAACAGACATTGATTCATTCAACAAATTCTGTTTGAGTCCCTATTATCTCAACACTGGGATACAGCAGGGAATAAGCAATAAACAGTAATTTCCTAGTAAAAAGATCATAGTGACTCAAATTCATTCAAATAAGAAGCCGACAATACAAATCTTTTCTTTACAGTTCTAAAACTTATGGATCTTGCTAGGAAAATGTGGTAAAGCGTAAGCATTGTCTCACTGGAGAAGCCCAGAGAATGAAAATATATTCATTCTCTGTTTTGAATACCTGTTCACAGTACAGTTCTTTGAGGCACAAGCATCTCTAACGGCCTCTTTCCTGAGGGCAGGGGAACACTGGGTCCATTTAGACCAAGCAGAGGGGCTTCTTTAAGACTAGGAAATCTGAATTGGACTAGACAGTCTGATCCTGTGACAATTATTCTTGTTCGGAAAGGCAGAGCAGGATCTTCATGGTAGCAGTTACAAAGCCAATGGCAAAAACTAAACACAGTGGTCAAGCCTCCAATGCTTCCTGTGGGTGTCACCCACCTGACTAACAACCTCAGACCAAGAAACCTTAGGAGACCTTGTAACAATTGATGCCACCACTTCTCACTCTTGTCTTCGTCAGGTCCATCCTAAAGGCAGTAACACGAGCCCCTCTAAGGAACTACACTCCTTATTCTAAGCCCCTGCTATTCTGACAATGTTCCCTTCCTCCCTCCTCCGTGACTTGACAGCCTCAGCATCTTTTCTCAAGGACTTCTTCTCTCACCCGAATCCTCACATACCAGTGTGTCACTTCTCTAAACCCAGGGTTATTCACTGCCCTGTTCCCACCCCAGGCATTTGCCCTCACCATTGCTTATGCTCAGAACACTCTGCCCTGAGAAAGCCTCAGGGCTCACTCCTCACTTCATTGAGGTCTGTTCTAATATCTTCTTATCAGAAAGGAATTTCCTGATCTTTCTGTGAAAAATAGCAACCCAGTTGGTCTCCATCACCTGCCAGATTATTTTCTTCATAGCACTTTTCACTACTTATCACATCTGTTTTCTATCCCTCTCCTGCATCCCAGCATTAGAATATAAATTCTATAAAGGCAGGGATTTTTTTGTTGTTGTTCACTGCTGTATCTTTAGGGCCCGTACTGGAGCCTGACACATTAGCAGCTGCTCAAGAATTATGTATCAGATGATGCTGCCACACCCCAGGACATCACTAACACTTCCATGGGGCTCATTCTTCCTCTTCTTCAACATCATTTCCTCCAGGATGATTTGCCTGCCCTTTTCACTTTTACCTGCCTCCAAATCCAGGCTCAGTCCAGGACCTCTTCATCCAAATCACCTGGTCACTGAGTAAAGAAAAAGATCACAACTTTCAAAATGTACTGTGACTCACAAAACAGGTGATCTGTACCAAAACAAAATTTCAAGACAAACTAAGCTGGAAATGTTTTAACATCAGCCCATTCAGATTCATATTTTATAAGACACCAAACTGATTTAAAAGTAAGTCCAAAACACGGGCTTCCCTGGTGGCACAGTGGTTGAGAATCTGCCTGCTAGTGCAGGGGACATGGGTTCGAGCCCTGGGTCGGGAAGATCCCACATGCCATGGAGCAACTAAGCCTGTGCGCCACAACTACCAAGCCTGCGCTCTACAGCCTGCGAGCCACAACTACTGAGCCTGCATGCCTAGAGCCCTTGCTCTGCAACAAGAGAGGCCACCACAATGAAGCCCACACACCGCAGCAAGGAGTAACCCACGCTCACTGCAACTGGAGAAAGCCTGTGCACAGCAACGAAGACCCAATGCAGCCAAAAATAAACAAATTAACTTAAAAAAAAAAGTAAGTCCAAAATAAACACTACCAAAATGGAAATCCACTCTAAAACTTTGTTCCTTCAAAAAACAATGGGAATACTGGCAAAAATGATCAGAGTCAACTTCTTTAGAACCCTGGAAATTAACCGAAGCCCTGCAAAAACTTCAAGGAGCGTTTATTCAAGAAAAACGTTTGAACCCCAGTAAGAACAACAAGATTTGTGACTCCCTACCCCTGTCTTCAGCTCTGTGTTAGTTTGAAAATCAATAGCTAGGAAAATCACAACCACATAAGCTAGGAAAGCCATCAGCCTAACGGATGCTGGCCGATCACCTGCACCAGGTGAATTATAGAAGGTAAGACCACTCGGTGGTCCAGCAACTCACCTAGTTTGCAAATGTCAAAGAATCTCTGCCAGATCCCACTTTCTAATTTCTGCCTTAAAACCACCTTATGACAAATCCAAGTACTCATACCCCTCTCCCACCACCACCAGTTCAGTAAAAAATATTATTCCAACTTCCCCTTTTGTAGACATCACTGGGACTCAGTCAACGTAGTGCTCTCCTAGTTCATCAAGTCCAATAAACCAAGCTTTGCATGACCAATGGGCTTCCCTGCTGGTCTTTGGCAGAGCCTTGGACTTCACCCTACCGGATATTATTTTCTTGTCTCTCATTCTCATCAGCCTGTCAGTCAGGGGGTACTTTTCTATCTCTACATGACCACGTGGAGCACAAATCCTGGAATATAGTAGACACTAAGGAAATGCTTACTAAATGACTGAGTTTATTCAAGACTGAAAGTTGGGAGATTTAAAATGTAGCATCTGGAGTTTAGTTTGCATTTTGTTTCAACAAGAAATTAAATACCTTAGCCCACATGTCTTTGCCTACTCAGTGAAAGAATAGAAGCAAAGGCAAAGAACACAGAAACAGAACAAAATGCCAACAATGTTCGCTTGAAAGAATACAGAGCAGCATGCCAACAGGACAGACCTGAGCCCTGCTGCATGGTGTTGGGCAGAGACTGCATCAAACCCTCTTGCAGACATTGGGTCACAGGATTCACCTCATTCACCCCAATGACACTGCACACATTGAACATGGGCTAAATTTGACACACTTATGATGTCTGTTTCTTGGGAGGCAAACATTATAGATGCGACCAAGTTAACAGAGAAGAGAGAAACTGGAACACCCTCTCTCACCACTCCTTTTTTTTTTTTTTTTTAATGCAGACGTTATGGTCTATCTTTCATTTTCACCCTTTTTAAAGAGACATGGGTAAGAAATGCATTTCTCTATCCAAGACAAACAACAGTGTAGTGATGAACACAGCTGACATTAACCGTTAGGGTTGGGAGTCAGTAGGCAGTGACAGAGACATCACAGACCCCGACATGCCACTTCTAATGGGACACAGGTGCCATCCAGATCTGGTGCCACCATCCCTCCCTGGTTCCTAAGAGAATCCAAACAACATACAAAATAGAAATAGACCCACAGACATGGAAAACAAACTTATGGTTACCAAAGAGGAAAGGAAGGAGGGATAAATTAGGAGTTTGGGATTAAAATATACACACTGCTATATATAAAATAGATAATCAGCAAGGACCTACTGTATAGCACACGGAACTATACTCAATATTTTGTAATAACCTATAATGGAAAAGAATCTGAAGAAGAATAGATACATAGATACATAGATAGATAACTGAATCACTTTGCTGTACACCTGAAACTAACACGATTGTAACACTTCAATTAAAGATTTAAAAACAAATAAGCAACAAGGATAATTGTACAGCACAGAGAAACATAGTTGTTATTTTGTAATAACTTTAAGTGGAGTATAATCTATTACTGAATCACTATCTCATACATCTGAAACTAATATTGTAAATCAACTAGACTTCAATAAAATAAAATAAACAACATATATTGTTATATGGGCTTTCCTAATATTCAGATTTTATCTTAAATTTGATGGAGGAAGGGGAAAAAGAAATTAAGAAATGGGTGGAGAAAGCAAAGGGAAGAAAGAAGCATCATGAAAGCCAAATAAAATGAATAAAATGTGTCTGTGGACCACCAGTTCCCACCCTTGCTCTAGTCTACCTACTGCTCTCACAGACATGGAAATTCACACTAAGAGAAGAAACATGACTGGTCAGTATCAGGAACGAGAACCCAGGTTGCTTTCCTCCTAGGCATCTCCTTTTAATACATCTTCCTAGTCTTGTTTTCACATAACCATAATCTCAGTCATGCGAACATTTTCTTTTGGCTCTTTGTAACCCATCTCCAGAAAGGCAGCATGCTCACAGAGTAATGCCACTCTCTGATACTTAAGGAAAGAAGAACAAAAGTGGGGAATATATTTCTCTCCATGTGAAAGTACTCAATGAATGCTCAGCTCCTAACAGATCTACTTCCTGAATCTTTTACAATATGACCCAAGGGGCTAGAGAGTGCTCCTAGTGAACAGTTTTTATTACCCTATCTTACCATCAAGCTCAGCCTGGCACAGTAATTTTCTTCTGAGCCCCTCACAGCATTTTTGAAATTTCCATCTCATGTGCTAAGTAAGCTTGCACAGGAAAATGTTAGTCATGCTGAGGAAAGTGAGGAGCGGATACTAGAAAACTTTAGACCAGGTAGACAGGAATGAGAGCACAGAGAGGAAAAAAAAGAAAAACAGAAACAAACTCAGTGCATCAGGTCTCCTCTCCTTTTTTTTTTTTCCTGTAAAAGCTTATTCATAAAGCTGCTTCTGAATACCTGTCTCCCAAGCTTTCTCTAAATAGGGATTATTTTAGCAGGGAGTTTAATTTCACAAACTCTTTCTGAAATTGCATAATCTCTTAATTTCATAGCTCTTTCTGACACTATCTAATAACTGCTTATCCTTTTCAGTAGCTGGGCCCTTTTTGATCCTAAATTAAGTTAAAAGAATTTAGGAGGGGCTGTAATTTTATGTCTGACAGGAAAACAGTCTAATTAGTATGTGGAAGGTACCAAGTTAGAGCCAAAATGTTCTGACCAGGGCTTGTATAAATACAGAGATGAACCCTTCTTCCCAATACATTTTTTTATTTCTCTATTAGTGGATCAGACAACCATCACTGGATCATGACTAACTACTAAATATTTCTCAATATTAGTTAGAGTCATCTGGGGGAGTGTTAAGAATGTAATTTCCTAGGTCTAACCCTAGACCCCATGGATTAGCATTCTCCAAGAGTAGATCTTGAAATACTCCATCAATTTTGAATGAAGTCTTGGTTAAGGAGGTGGCTGCCCCCATAGACCTGTCTTCCAGTTTTTCTATAGAACGCTGAGCAAGTCATTTAACCCCTTTGCACATTTACAGACTGGTTATAAAATAGGTATCACCCACCTCTACTCACCAGCATGTTATAAGGTTAAATGAATAGCTATCAAGTGTTACATACTTATCAACATGCACAATTATAATTTCACATGACACTGAAAGTATCTTTCCATGATTGCTATTTGAGCAATAAGCTTTGATAATTAACCATAAGATTATCAAAAGAGGTAGAATTTAATATTCTGAAATATTTGACTAAACATACAGGGTTCAAAACAAGAAATGAAACACAGTTGACTGAGGACAAGTAAATTAAAGCTGAAAACAAAAAATGCTGCTGCTTTTGATTTGAAAAATTGAATTAATTTGTAAATTAAATTTAATTGTATTTTTTAATTTTAAAAGTAGACTTATCCTGAAAGAAGTATGAGCAGAGAGCAAATTGTCCTTACCCTATTTCAAGTTTCTATTTTTCTAAACTTATCTAAGCTCTCCCTAGTGTAGCAGTTTCACATCATTTCCATAAATTGGTCATCTGAACTAGTTCCCATTTTCCAGTCTTCATATATTGTACCTTCATGGATTTCCTAGTAGAGCATTACTCTGTATTACAAAGTTACTTGTCCTGGGAGATTATCTTAATTACTATTTTTTAATTGAAATACAGTTGATTTACAATGTTGTGTTAGTTTATGATGTACACCAGTGATTCAGATATATATATATATATAGATATATATATAGGTTGGATTCTTTTCCATTGTAAGTTATTGTAAGTTACAAGGTATTGAATATAGTTCCCTGTGCTATACAGTAGGTCCTTGATAATATTATATCTGGTAAGTCTATTTCAAGCATTTCAGATAGACTGTCATGAAAGGAAAGAGTGATACCTTTCAAGAGTTTTAATGTGACATCCATGGATAACATCAGTTCAATCAGTTGGTAATATATCTGTATTGATTACATACTAAATGTCAGTCATTACCTTGGCAATGGAAATAGTCAAGAACAAGGACACCAAGTTCTCTGCTCTCATAGACCTCTCATGTTAGTGGAGGTAGATGATGCACTAATAAAATGAATAAAGAGCCCTATGCAGATAATTAAAATAGGATAATTTAAGAGAGAGAGTGGGTGCTACTACTGTTCAGGTGAGTAGAGAAGATCTCACTGAGGAGGTAATATTTAAGCCAAGACTTAAGTGAAAGGAGGAAAATCTAGGATATTGGAGAAAAAAAGAAACTGCAGGGTAGAAGGACCGGGCCAGTGTAATGCTTTGATGGCTGAAATGAGCTTTGCACAGTTCAGGAAGAGAAAGAAGGTTGGTATGTCCAGATCAAGTTGGGGCCAGACAAGTGGGCAGCTTCTCAAACCAGAATAAATATATATTTTGGATATAGGGAATAACTGTGTGACAACTCATGAAATCTGAATAAGATTTGTTGATAAGATAACAGTACTGTCTTAATGGTAATGTTTTCAGTTATGATCACTGGACTATGTTTATGTAAGAGATAGTCCTTATGTTTAGAAAATACACACGTGTTTAGGAGTACAGGCACATTGACTACAATTTACTCTCAAAATTTCAAATTATGTACACACACACACACACACACACACACACACACACACACACTTAACATTTAAGGAATCTGGGTGAAGGATATACTGGAATTCTTTTCATTCATTTGAGAACTTTTTGAGTAGTCTAAAATTTTCCCCAAATTAAAAGTTTAAAAGTACTTAGAGAAAAAAGTGGGAATGTAACACATATCTATTAGATTGGTTAAAATCAAAAAGACTGAAAGTACCAAGTGTGGTCAAGGAGGTGAGATAATTGGAACTCCTTTTAGAAAAGCTCTTTGGTAATATATATGAAAGCTCAGTATATATGCCTATCCTATGATCTAACAATTCTACTTCTAGGTATATACACAACAGAAAAGGTCATATCTGTTCACTAAAATACATGGATAAGAATAATCAAAGCAGCACTATTACTATTCACAATAGTCCCCAAATCGAAACAACCCAAACATCTCTTAACATGGAAATGGAGAAATTAATCAAAATATATTCATATAATAGTCATACAATGAGTGACTTAGAGTTACACACAACAATTTAGGTGGATCTCATAAACATAATGTTGAATGGAAGATATTAGAAACAAAATAATACATACAACATGATTCTGATAATATAAAGTTCAAAAACAAGAAAAGTACCCCATCAGTAGAGTAGAAAGGGACACAAAGGATCTTGTAGTTGTGCACTTCTTGGTCTGGATGCTGGTTATCTGCATGTGCTCAGTTTGTGAAAATTCATTAAGCTGCACACTTATGCAAACTTATAATACTGAAGTGTAAGAAGTTAATGATAGGACATCCATAAGCAAAATTAAACTTAAAACCAAACTTCACTTTATATAAAACTTAATTGAAAATGAATAACAGACTTAAATGTAAAGCTATAAACTTTTACAGAGCAACAGGAGAAAGTCTTCAGGATGTGGGGACTAGGAAAATATTATTAGACTTGACACCTAAAGCATGATCCATAAAAGGAAAAATTGCTAAGTTGGATCTCATCAAAATTTAAAAGTTGCTCTGCAAAGAGAATGGAAGAAGTGTGAGAAAATATTTGCAAACCACATATCCAAAATATTTGCAAACCACATATCCATATCAAAATTTAAAAGTTGCTCTGCAAAGAGAATGGAAGAAGTGTGAGAAAATATTTGCAAACCACATATCCAAAAAAGGACTTGTATGTAGAATATATAAAGGACTCTCAGTCAATGCCGAAGACCAATTAATCCAATTAGAAGAAGATTAAATATATGAATAGACATTTCATTGAAGAAGGAGTACAGATGACAAACAAGCACATGAAGAGATGTTCAAAATCATTAGCTGTTAGAGAAATGCAAATTAAAACCCAAATGAGATATCACTATACATCTAATAAAATGGCTGAAATAAAATTTAGTACTAACACCAAATGCTAGCAAGGATGTGAAGAAACTGAATTATTCATACATCACTGGTGGGAATGTAAAATGTCATAACCACTGTAGAATAGAACATAGCAGTTTCTTTACAAAAGTAAAATATGCCTTAGCCATAGATCCAGTAACTGCACTTCTGGGAATTTATGCCAGAGAAACAATTACATATGATCACAAAATATCCTGTACACAAATGCTACTGAAAGCTTTATTCATAATAGCCCCAAACTGGAAACCACTCAGATGTCCTTCAATGGGTTAAACAAACAGTGGTATGTACATACCATGGAATACTAATCAAAAAAAAAAAATATATATATATATATAAGAAAATACTGATAAACACAACTAGTATGAATTGCTAGGGAGTAATGTTGAATGAGTGAAAAAAGCCAATTTCAAAATGTTATACACTGTATGATTCCATTTAAATAACACTCTTAAAATAACAAAATAACAGAAATGGAGGACAGAGTAGTGGTTACAAGCAGTTAAAAAAACAAACAAACCCAAAAGCATGTAGTGTAGGGGGAAATTCTCTTTTAAAAAAGAATTTTGAAGCCGATTAATAAAATTTCTATCAGTTAAACCAGAAGAATTTGTCTAGTTTCAAAGGAAAATGGGTTTAATCCTAGAATTTCATTCCAAGTAAAAAATTATTCAGTTTTGAGAACAAAATAAAGACTTTCACATATACAAAGAAGAAAAGAAAAAACTTACTAGCAGAGAATCTCTCAAAGTTCTTAGAATGTAAAATTTTTGCTTCGTATATGTGAGCAAGATTTTACCTGTACAATTGGTTGATACTGTAGTAATTGTCTAGTCACTAGTACAATTAATAGAAGGGAAACAAATAATGAATTTAAAAGGATGAACTTAGCTGAAAAAAGCTATAGTCATTATTGTTTAGTCTACAGGGTTTATTTGTAAACAAGAACAACCATACTCTGAAGCAAAAATTCCAAAGAATATTAAGATAGTAGATTAACTGGAGGTGAGAGAAGGGGATGAAGAGGGAGTTAGGAGACATACAAGAATGCTGAAATCTTGACTTAATTGGAGGAAAAAAATATTCTAGATGTTGATAGAAAATATAAGTTTATAAGTTTATTTGTGTGCTTTTATAACACTCAAATGTATGTTTCATCAGAGTACAATCCTTATACAATTGCTATAGAATATCATGACCCAGAATTGTATGACACTTAAGGTTTGTTGAATACATGATGAGTGAATATGTAAATGAACATATAAATGAATAAATGTATTTCGGGGTTACACTTAATAGGTTGAAATTATTTCAAACATCAGTAATCAAAATAAATGCCAGTGGGTTTAAATATTCACTATATACCTTATATTTAACAGTCAAGTGACTTCCATGTATCAGTCATTTTGTTAGCACTTTATAAGTACATTATTTAATTTAATCCTCACAACTTATGGAGTACTCTATAAAGTATATTACACTACTCTATAAGTATATTAGATAGGAGTGCTCTATATTAGTACATTACACATGAAGAAACAGGCTCAAAAAATTTAAGTAATTTGCACTACATCTTATAGCTATCAAGGAAAAAGACTGAAAATGCAAATCTGGGGAATCTAACTTCAGAGCACGTGTTCTAGACAAAGAGATATTCTAATCATTAAGATTGAGTTAACATATTAAAAGATTTAACAATCATGAATTTTTCTATGCTTAAAAACAGATCTGAAATAGAGAGAGGAAAACAAGACTTAAAAAATACCAGAGAATGTGACAAATCTAAAGATCTTGTTCAGAAATCCCTATCAAGAAAAAAATCAAGACAATAGGCTTCAGTAAGAAAATTTACAAGCCTGGTATTTTAAAGATTTGGTAGAGTGTTCTTGAAACTCTCTGAAGCTGGTACATTTTTAGGTGGGTAGAAATTTGACTATCTTTCCCATATATTTTAGGGTTGTCAGCGTGTGATTCACTAGAAAGGCAACATTCAACAGTCCACTAGTGTTAACCAAAGGACACAGAATGTAGTTGTTCTCATAGCTGAGACATATTACAGTAAAAGGATATCACCAAGGAAAAGAAGCATGGGTGAAGTCTAGAAAAATCCATCCATAAGCTTCCTTATGTTCTCTCCTTCCTGGGAGGGGACACTCAGAAGAAGAGAACGTGCTCTTTCCTCCAGCAATGAAAAGTGCAGTCACATGTGCAATGTTTCTGCCTAGTGAAGCCCATTAGAAACTCAGGGTCAAGGTTTTCATGGGGGGGGGGGGGCTACTCACATATCTTCTTTCTAGCACATTCCAAAATTTCAAATTTCCAGATGGAAAGCAGGTATTCAGCATAAATCAGAGTGATTTCATAGTCTACAGCACATTGAACTACCTTTAATAGTGTGGAGGATGGGTCAAGTGCCAAGATCTGAGATGCCAGCCAAGAACCAGCCTGTAAGTAGGTCCTTCTGAAGAGAGCAGCTTCAGCCCTGCTATGTTAACTCTTTTCTGCACATTGGTCTGTTTAGTTTTCTATCTTATTTTTTAACATCTTTATTGGAGTATAATTGCTTTACAGTGTTGTGTTAGTTTCTGCTATATAACAAAATGAATCAGCTATATGCATATGTATATCTCCATATCCCCTCCCTCTTGCATCTCCCTCCCACCCTCCCTATCCCACCCCTCTAGATAGTCGCAAAGCACCGAGCTGATCTCCCTGTGCTAGGCAGCTGCTTCCAACCAGCTATCTATTTTCTATATGGTAGTGTATATATGTCCATGCCACTCTCTCACTTTGTCACAGCTCACGCTTCCCCCTCCCCATAACCTCAAGTCCATTCTCTAGTAGGTCTCTGTCTTTATTCCCGTCTTGCCCCTAGGTTCTTCACGACTTTTTTTTTTTCTTCCTTAGAGTCCATATATATATGTTAGCATATGGTATTTGGTTTTTTTTTCTGACTTACTTCACTCTGTATGACAGACTCTAGGTCCATCCATCTCACTATAAATAACTCAATTTCATTTCTTTTCATGGCTGATTAATATTCCATTGTATGTATGTGCCACATCTTTATCCATTCATCTGTTGATGGACACTTAGGTTGCTTCCATGTCCTGGCTATTGTAAATACTGCTGCAATGAACATTATGGTACATGACTCTTTTTGAACTATGGTTTGCTCACGGTATATGTCCAGTACTGGGATTTTTAGTTTTTAAAGGAACCTCCATACTGTCCTCCATAGTGGCTGTACCAATTTACATTCACACCAACAGTGCAGGAGGGTTCCCTTTTCTCCACACCCTCTCCAGCATTTATTGTTTGTAGATTTTTTGACGATGGCCATTCTGACAAGTGTGAGGTGATACTTCATCGTAGTTTTGATTTGCATTTTTCTAATGATTAATGATGTTAAGCATCTTTTCATGTGTTTGTTGGCAATCTGTATATCTTCTTTGAAGAAATGTCTATTTAGGTCTTCTGACCATTTTTTGATTGGGTTGTTTGGTTTTTTTTGATATTGAGCTGCATGAGCTGCTTGTATATTTTGGAGATTAATCCTTTGTCAGTTGCTTCATTTGCAAATATTTTCTCCCATTCTGAGCGTTGTCTTTACATCTTCTTTATGGTTTCCTTTGCTGTGCAAAGCTTTTAAGTTTCATTAGGTTCCATTTGTTTATTTTGTTTTTATTTCCATTTCTCTAGGAGGTGGGTCACAAAAGGATCTCGCTGTGATTTACGTAATAGAGTGTTCTGCCTATGTTTTCCTCTAAGAGTTTGAGAGTTTCTGGCCTTACATTTAGGTCTTTAATCCATTTTGAGTTTATTTTTCTGTGTGGTGTTAGGGAGTGTTCTAATTTCATTCTTTTACATGCAGCTGTCCAGTTTTCCCAGCACCACTTATTGAAGAGGCTGTCTTTTCTCCACTGTATATTCTTGCCTCCTTTATCAAAAGTAAGGTGATCATATGTGAGTGGGTTTATCTCTGGGCTTTCTATCCTGTTCCATTGATCTATATTTCTGTTTTTACTCCAGTACCATACTGTCTTGATTACTACAGCATTGTAGTATAGGCTGAAGTGCAGGAGGCTGATTCCGCCAGCTCCGTTTTTCTTTCTCAAAATTGTTTTGGCTATTCAGGGTCTTTTGTATTCCTATACAAACTGTGAAATTTTTTGTTCTAGTTCTGTGAAAGATGCCATTCATAGTTTGATAGGGATTGCATTGAATCTGTAGATTGCTTTCAGTAGTATAGCCATTTTCACAGTGTTGATTCTTCCTATCCAAGAACATAGTATATCTCTCCATCTGTTCGTATCATCTTTAATTTCTTTCATCAGTGTATTACAGTTTTCTGCATACAGGTCCTTTGTCTCCTTAGGTAGGTTTATTATTAGATATTTTATTCTTTTTGTTGCAGTAGTAAACGGGAGTGTTTTCTTGATTTCACTTTCAGAATTTTTGTCATTAGTGTATAGGATGCAAGAGATTTCTGTGCATTAATTTTGTATCCTGCTACTTTACAAAATTCATTGATTAGCTCTAGTAGTTTTCTGGTAGCATCTTTAGAGTTCTCTATGTATAGTATCATGTCATCTGCAAACAGTGACAGTTTTACTTCTTCTTTTCCGATTTGGATTCCTTTTATTTCTTTTTCTTCTCTGATTGCTGTGGCTAAAACTTCCAAAATTATGTTTAATAATAGTGGTGAGAGTAGGCAACCTTGTCTTGTTCCTGATCTTAGTGAAAATGGTTTCAGTTTTTCACCATTGAGAATGATGTTGGCTGTGGGTTTGTCATATATGGCCTTTATTATGTTGAGGTAAGTTCCCTCTATGCCTACTTTCTGGAGAGTTTTTATCATAAATGGATGTTGAATTTTGTCAAAAGCTTTTTCTGCAACTAATGAGATGATCATATTGTTTTTATCCTTTAATGTGTTAATATGGTGTATCACATTAATTGATTTGCATATACTGAAGAATCCTTGTATTCCTGGGATAAACCCCACTGACCATGGTGTATGATCCTTTTAATGTGCTATGGGATTCTGTTTGTATTTTGTTGAGGATTTTTTTTTTTTTTTTTTTTTTTTTTGCGGTATGCAGGCCTCTCAATGTTGTGGCCTCTCCCATTGCGGAGCACAGGCTCCGGACGCGCAGGCTCAGCCGCCATGGTTCACGGGCCCAGCCGCTCCGTGGCATGTGGGATCTTCCCAGACCGGGGCACGAACCCGTGTCCCCTGCACTGGCAGGTGGACTGTCAACCACTGTGCCACCAGGGAAGCCCTGTTGAAGATTTTTGCATCTATGTTCATCAGAGATATTGGCCTGTAGTTTTCTTTCTTTGTGACATCCTTCTCTGGTTTTGGTATCAGGGTGATGGTGGCCTCGTAGAATAAGTTTGGGAGTATTCCTCCCTCTGCTATATTTTGGAAGAGTTTGAGAAGGATAGGTGTTACCTCTTCTCTAAATGTTTGACAGAATTTCCCTGTAAAGCCATCTGGTCCTGGGCTTTTGTTTGTTGGAAGATTTTTCATCAGTCTCAATTTCAGTGCTTGTGATTGTTCTGTTTATATTTTCTATTTCTTCCTGGTTCAGTCTCAGAAGGTTGTGCTTTCCTAAGAATTTGTCCATTTCTTCCAGGTTGTCCATTTTATTGGCATATAGTTGCTTGTCGTAATCTCTCATGATCCTTTGTATTTCTGCAGTGTCAGTTGTTACTTCTCCTTTTTCATTTCTAATTCTGTTGATTTGAGTCTTCTCCCTTTTTTTCTTGATGAGTCTGGCTAATCGTTTATCAATTTTGCTTATCTTGTCAGAGAACCAGCTTTTAGTTTCATTGATCTTTGCTATCGTTTCCTTCATTTCTTTTTCATTTATTTCTGATCTGATCTTTATGATTTCTTTCCTTCTGCTAACTTTGGGGTTTTCTTGTTCTTCTTACTCTGATTGCTTTAGGGGTAAGGTTAGGTTGTTTATTTGAGATGTTCCTCTCAACAGGCTTCCTGGTGCCTAAGTGGACAGGGAAAGCACTGGCCCCATTCCCTTCTGTTCCTTCAGGCCCCTCCCCCACTTCCCCCCCAAGGGTCTCCTCTGTCGCCGCTGGACCCCTAACTGTGGGTGGGTCCCGCTGCATGTAGGAACTCCTTCCCTCCCCCAGCCACCCTTCAGGGGTGCTGGTCCTGGACGTCTGGCCTTTACTTTTGCTCCCCTTTCCCTCCCTCCCATTCCTCAGGACCTGCACAGCTGGAGGGGGCCTCAGTGGGCAGAGGATCAGGCCCAGGATCTCAGCAGGTTCTTGGGGGTCCAAATGGGCAGGGAAAACCTGGTCACGCTTCATTTCGATCCTCTGCAGTTCCAATGGTTCCCCTATTTCCCTCTTCAGGCATGGGATCCCTTCTCCCCACCCCCAGCCACCCCTTAGGGGTGCCAGTCCTGTCCCACTGCCACTTCTCCTCCCCCTTCATTCCCCCCATTCCCAACGTCCTACCCGGTCGCTTGGGGTTCCTCCCATCCCCTTCGGTGTCCATGGTCCCCCCCACCGGTGCCTGGTAGATGCCCTAGTTGTACAGAGACACGAATTCCGTGTCCTTCTCATCCACCATCTTGACTCTACCCCTCTAGTTTTCTATTTTTGAGCTTGTTTTTATAGTTTATATTTACCTGGAAAATAATCTTTTGCTTGGGCTTTCACATTAAATGTTATATTTTTGTCCATCAAATTACATTTTTGTTCCTCATGTTGTATTTCTCTCATTCCTAAAAATCACTCCTGTGTAGAGTTTACTTATTAATCTTTCCAAGGAACAAGATCTTAGTTTTATTTATTTCCTTAATTTTTTTGTTTTTCTTTAATCTGTGCTTTGTCTTTACCGATTCCTTTGTGTTTTACTTGGCTAGTTTTCTCTGTTCTACAGTTGAAAACTAAATTGAAATAAATACAAAACTGTAAAATCCATGAACAAATTTTACAGCAAAACTAAGTAACAAGGTATCCCCAGGAATCTCAAAAGACATGTGGGGATGGACCAACTACCAGGAGCCATCAAAATCAGCATGAGACCAGCAACTGTGTGGGAGGAAATAAAGGGAAAAACAGAGACAAAGGAAAAGAAGCTTCAGATAAATGTCAGAGGAGGGAACAGAGCCAGGGATTCTCAGAGGAAAAAAAAAGAAAGAAAGAAGCAGAATAACATGCCTGGGATGAAAGCACACCTGAAAGACATGCTCGCAAAACTAAAACCAAGTATTCTATTTTAAAGTAAGATAAAATTAATTTAGAAAATGATACAAGAGGTGAAACAGAGAATAAAGCTGAAATAGTAAAACTTAGAAATGAAGTGACAGAATACAGGAAAAAATGTTAAATATATTTTAACAATGTCAAAAATATTTTAGAAATGAAGAATAATCTAGAAAGAACAGAAGGGCTAATAAAATCAATAGCTTAACATGGAGGAAAAAGGAAGAACATTTTAAAAATAGAAAATAAAGAGATGCTTAAAATTTGTGAGTAAGTGAAAATATGTAAGATAAGTAAAGCACATCAAACATCCAGATAACATGAATCTCTAAACAAGTAGAAAACCAAAACAAGAAAACAGCAAAAAAGCATAATTTAAGAAAAACTTCTTTAAAAAAATAATATATATATGTACATGTGAGTAAACACACGTATATATGTATACACACATATACATATATATCTACATACATTCTGAAACTATGCATTGAAAGAGTATACTATATAGTGGAGAATGTAGACACAAAATGACAAACTGAATTTCACTCTAGTAAAATTACTAGAACTTACTTTTAAAAAAAATTTTACTCCTTTTGTTAACTGGGCCCAAGAGCCGGTGACTTATAAATAAAATGAAAATGAAATTGGATTATCAGCAGACATTGATAAAAATCCTTCATGTCAGAAGATAATGAAATAACATATTGGAGACACTCAAAAAACAAAAAAGAAAATGTAAGCAAAGAATTGTATTTTCATCAAAATTACTTTCAAGTACAAAGGGCACAAATAAAGTTATCGACGTCATGAACTCAGGGAATATTATTTCCATCCAAACATCAAAAATATCTAGAGAAACATTAACACAAAAGCTGGTGTTGAGCATTAAATATATTACTAATTCTAAATGAGGGTTAAAAATGAAGGTATAAAAACTGGTGGCTATGTGTTCTGACAGTACAGATAGAGTACAACTATATCAAAGAGAGGGAGACTAGGAAAAGCTTATGTATATAGTTATATTAATCATATCGATGGTGGTAGTATTTATACTGTTATTCTGAAAGTATTGTGTACATAATGTGGGGTAAAATAATTGAGCAGAATATTCTTAGAGTGAAACAAAGAGATACGTAAGTAGTATAGAAGATAAGTAAAATTCCCATAGTCCTGAACTTGAATTGGGAGAACCAGCATTATTTCATGATCTATTTTACACATGAACACAGGTACACACACATACATTGTAGTTTTGACCACTGGAAAAGCCTAGAAACACTGACAAACACAGTCATATTAAACATCCCTAGTACAGAGATGGTAGTCTTGAAATTCTAGTTCCAATCACAAGAACTCAGGGCTTCTTAGAGAATGGCTGATTCCAGGTGTTGAGCAGGAAATGGACAAGAGAATCCTGGTAAGTGTTGTCATAGTTCATAGGAAAGCAGCTCTCAAGACAGTTCTGTTCACTTCAAGAAACTCAGGGGCTTTCCTGGTGGCGCAGTGGTTGAGAGTCTGCCTGCCGATGCAGAGGATATGGGTTCGTGCCCCGGTCCGGGAAGATCCCACATGCCGCGGACCGGCTGGGCCCGTGAGCCATGGCCGCTGAGCCTGTGAGTCCAGAGCCTATGCTCCACAATGGGAGAGGCCGCAACAGTGAGAGACCCGTGTACCAAAAAAAAAAAAAAAAAAAAAAAGAAAAGAAACTCAGGAGCCAACCTGAAGAAGCTTCTACTGGCCAAATATGGGAAAATTGGAATTTCAATGAAGATAATAATTGTGTAACCAAGCAGGACACTATGGGGCCTTCCAGGGACAGGCCTTCCCCCATATCCTCTGCCTTGGCTCCTCTCTGAAGTACCTAGATAATAATATCGAATGCACATTTCCTGAGTTGTTTTACAGATGTGAAACATCCCGTGCGCCCCCACACACACCATGGAAGATGTTAATTACTTGATGACCATGAGCACATAGCCCCGGGCCTTCTGGAACCTGAAGGACTAGCTCACCATCAGCCAATGAGAGAACTATACAGGAGCTGATCACATACCCTGTGACACCCCTCTCTCACCTGGCTTTTAAAAATGCTTTGCTGAAATCCTTTGGGAAGTTAGAGGTTTTGGGGGGCATGAGCCACCCATCTTCTTGCATGGCCCTGCAATAAACCTTTCTCTACTCCAAAGTCCAACATTTTGGTTTGTTTGGCCTCACTGTGCGCCAGGCACACGAACTTGAGCTAACAATTGTGACAGATTAAAACCCATCAAATATGTTTATACTCATGAGTCCTAATGATAATAAAATGAACTACCTGGTTAACTTCAGACAATGATAGGGAACCAATTCGTTATCTAGACAATTAGTAAATAAAGGGAAAGAATCAAGCATCCTCTTGGTTAACTAAGTAGCAGTAAGCATTAGCTAGATTCATTCTTCAGCACCGTCTACCCTAGTAATTATCTCATCTATTGTGTTCATTTCCATTATTATGTTTTCCACACCTAATGTTTCCAATTGTTCTTTAAATATAACTCACTGTTTTTTCATATCGTTTATACTTTATTATCTCTTAAATAGATTTATTATATTTATTTTTAAGCTGTCCCAATAATTCTGCCTCAGGTTGGATATGCTTTTCAGTTTATCTTTCTCTTAGAGCTGAGGTCAGCACACTAATTTTCAGTAAAGTGCTAGATAGTAAGAATTTTTGGTTTCGTGGGCCAGATGGTCTCTGTCACAACTAAGCTCTGCCATTGCAGTGTGAAGCAGCACCAGACAACACGTAAATGAGAGTGTGGCTGTATTCCAATAAAACTTTATTTATGGGCACTGAAATTTGAATTTTATATAATTTTAATGTGTCACAAAATAGTATCCTTCTTTCTATCTTTTTTTCAACCATTTAAAATGTACAAATCATTCTTAGCTCAGGGACCATATATAAACAATAGAGAGTGGATTTGGTCCATGGGCTGCAGTTGGCTGACCATGGCATTGAGGGGTTACACTCTTCAGGCACCTGGCTATTTTGACCTGTGAGCTTATGTTTCCCTCAGTATTTGAGCTACTCTAAATCGTTATACTTCCTGTTTAATGATGATACATGTTTAAGTAAACACTTACTTGGTTAGGAATTAATAATGGGTTTACATGTTACTTCTATTTGTAAATCTTAAAGTCTGACTTTCTTTTAATCTCACTAAAGATCCTAAAGGGACCAGAAGCCCTGAGATGGTGATGATTTTCCCATTGTCCCTCAGACTATTAGAGCAGATCCCAAGGACCTAGTTTTCAGTTGAACCTAAGACAGCCTGGGACCTGGGACCCTTTGATGCAGTGCTTGCTCCTGGACAAACGTCTCCTCAAGCAACAGAATACAAAGACACTATAAGGGACTAAAAATAACTGCACGCATGTGCACTTGGGGCAAATTATGAACAGCAAGATGCAAAAAGGCCAAAACCCAACTGCCGCTTCTGAGGTGCTGGGAGCAAAAGCAGGGTACTGGGCATGATCCCTGCACACAGCACCACCAACGGGGTGGGCAGACCACCTAAGCCACACCTCTGGCCCAACCCATGGATCTGCCCCAACCCCATTTAAGGGACCACTTCTCCACCCCTCTCGGGGAGTGAGCAAGGAAACCTCTTACTTGTTTTCACTCCCTCATGCTACAGCATGAGCCCTAATAAAGCCTTGCCTGAATTTCTTGTCCAGCCTCTTATCAATTTCTATTGATTAAAGAGTCCAAGGACCTGGGTTGATAACAAACCCATATCTCTAATAATTTTACTCACAATGAGTATTGAGAAGATTCTACTTCTCTGCTTTTTATTTTTAAACTGGAGAAATTTTAAATGTGGGTCAAGACTAATCGAGCACCTCTTTATATCTTTCCTTTTGGGGAAAAATACCAAGAAGAAATTCAGTTACCAGTTTAACACCCTGTTGACCTACAGGACGCCTGGAGCAACTAGACAATTTCCAAGTTCTGAGCTATATGACTGTGTTGTCCTCAGCTGAAGTTGTCTTTCCCTGAGTCTACTGAAAGCAGAGAAGCACCAATGACAGTTGAAACACCAAGTTTCAGAAAGACAGACCTGTAAAATCACAGCCCTTTGAACCTCAGCAGTTAAGAGGCTAAGGTTCTTTGGACAAAATTTTAATAATCATTGCTTTGACTCCCTGTCTTGTGCCTGCATCAACCACCCACTCTGGTCTGCCATGACCACCCCCAGGTTGTAACAGGTAAGAACAGCCACTAAGAAGCAGGCTGCAGTCACCTCCAGGCCAAGTCGAGAGAGTGAGCTCCCAACATTTCCCAGTCCCAAGCTCCTCCTGGGCAGTGGGGATGACAAGTAGAAAAGGTGAAACTGTGTGGCTATGCACCCAAATGGTGTCTCATCTGTGGTGGAAATAAAAGACATACATCCCACACAGAAAGTTTTCACCCAAATGATTACTTCATAGAATGTCTTCCCAGAATCCAGCCTAGGATTTCCACCAAGGTGGAAGCTCTGGCTCTAATTATAATGCCCTTCACTGACATGGGACTTTTCTCATTATGTCATTGTCATGAGAAGAGAGCCCAATTTCATGGGCCATTAAGCATGGTTCAGCTTTAGTTGGTCCAGCTTCAACTGTATTCTTGGCTCACCTTGTTTTGGTCTTTGTGAGGATATACAACTCTCCACCTTACTTTTTTCTGTTTCCCCATTCGACTTTGGTGGCCTATCCTGGTTTCTTCAAAATCTCTGATTTTGTACACCTTACTTTAGCTTTTTCTTCTGATCTATAATGTTCATTACAATGAAAACTTTCATCACTTGCTTCTGTGCTCTGTATTAAATATTCACATTAAATATTAAAAATATTATTTTCTAGACAGTCCTGAGAGCCTCTTCTCATATGCTCCTCAAGTGCATATACACAATCACTCGTGAATGAATAGTTTCTCTCACTTATTACATCACCTGCTACAATTTTAAAATTCCTGTCATACACCATGTTTTCATGACATATCAGGTCATCTCAATTTAAATTAGGTGAATAATACTAATCTAAGTCTTAAGATACCCTTGGAAAAAGTAGGTTATTTCTCTCTCTACACATCTGATACTCAAAAGAAGTTTATAATTGTATTTGAAAGCATTTAGGGAAAAATTAATTTTCTAAAATGGAATTTGAAGGGTTAGTTTCTACCTTCAAATACCATCAAAATCCTAGTTTAAGACATGTCAATAACCATACTAATCTGGTTCTGAGGGACTGGATACATTCCAGATCTCCTTTTCCACAATCAAGTTCCAATTTTCCCAGGAAGTTTTTCTTAGCACTTCAGCCTACAGTCACTGTGTCTTCTCTAAACTCTTGAGGCCTTAATGTCTGTGGCCTTTGTTTGGCTGCTGAACATAAGGACTTAACTTTCTCTCCCTATTAGTAAGTTATCTTTTCCAATATGGCCCCAGCTGTACACATTAGCTGATAAGCTCTTTACGAGAAGTGCCCTTGCTTGTAAGAAATAGAGATCTGACATATTTGAGTTCCTAAAAGTAATGGGTATATATGGAAACAGGCAGGAAAAAGAATCAGAGCTCTGTAAAAAGACCTTATGGGAATTTAGAACAAGCCACTCAAACATGTCTTGAAAGTAAAGGAACAACAGCATCTCTCACAGGCATCTCAGAATTACTATGTCAAACAGAACTCTTGATTTCCTCCCCAAACATGTTCCTCTCCAATTCTTCCCTACCCTACCCAGTGGCAATACCAAAAAACCAGGAGTCAAGTTTAATTCTCTTCTCTTTCTCCCCACACTGAATATTCAGCAAGTCCTGCTGACTCAGTCTGTAAAACATACCATAAATCCACCTATTTCTCTTTTCCTTCAATGCAACCTTCTTAGTCCAAACCATTATCATTTCTCACTCTAAAACCTTTAAGAGGCACATTGCATAAAAGCCGGGGTAGGTGCTACTTTTGGACATATAATCACAAAATCATGATGCTGCTGGTAATAGTCCACTGGATAAAACTCTTCTAAGATAAAATCATTAGCTATTAAATAGCTCTTGTTGTTTGGTAGATGATAATGTAATCAATCAGCAAAATACCATTTCAGTATTTCAATACTTGCCTCACTCCAGTCCTCTATCATTATTTAAATTAACAGCAAAGGGCTTTCTTGTTATAAATCAATTTCAGATCCCAGGTAAAAAGTGGTACCAAATAGTTTAAGATTTAACACATAGGACAAAATGAAAAAAAATAATTTATAAAGATATTATCCAAGTCACCAATTCTACCACTAACTATTGCATGACCTAGGTAAGTCATTTTCCCTCCCTGAGTATCAAATTTCTCATCTTCACAAAGAGGGAAGTGTCACAAATTATCTCCAGGATATGTCCAGCTCTTAGATTTGGTGGAGATTTACTTACATCCAAGACAAGGCTGTGATAAATAATGAAGCACTCAAGCAGAATCTGTGAGACAGGATCTCAGGCTAAGTCATGATCTAAGAAAAGCTCATCTACTGACACAGGAATAGATTTGGGTGAGAGAGGATTGCCAGGAAGCATTTGGGTTTTTTGCCCATTGAAGACTTGGAATCAAAAAAGAGTTGATTACTCGGTTCTACCTGCCCTGTTTTTACTTGTTTATCCTGGGCATTGGCACCCCAGTGTCAACTTGGATCAATGACACACAAGACACAGTGGCCATACATGTAGTTATTTGTTCATGTGGTACTGTGTACAGCCAAAATGCATTCGAATGCCCTACCGTGTTTTTGCACAACTCTCCACAAGCAAGGGCCGGGAAACTGATCTGTTTATGGGACCACCTGAATGGACTACAGCCCATAGAGACTGAATTATTCGTTGTGTCTCCAGAGAGCCCTCAAATAACCATTGATACGAGTAAATGGTAATACACAATCCTTTTATCTGGAACATCCGTGCTTGTGATTACAGAAGTCCTCATGAACCCACTATTCTCATATATACATCATGAAACCAATCATTTCCTGTTTCTTTAAAACTCTTCCCATTTTGGGAGAGGCTTGGTCTTATTTCTTAGAAGGGCTCTATAAAATGTCTGTGACTGTATCTTTAAGTACCAACCTCTTTTCTTTTTTCAAAGAAATGCTTCCACTGAGCGTAATGCAGTCTTTATGAATTTTTTTAACTGGCATTCTTTGTACATTTTTCCCCTACTGAAATGGAAAATGGGCTTCTCAGGAAGCTTTTCTGAGCCTTAAACATTTTTAAAGAGTATGTTTGCTTTTACCACGTCTAAGTTTAGCACCACAAAAATGAATCTAATCATTTCATGCCCTAATCAGTACAAGATGGTGCATTTCTGAAAACCACCAGGAAAACACCGGCTGCCCTTTGCAGACTTCCCAAAAGAAATGTAACCCTTTAGTGGACCATAACTATTCAGGGGTAATGATATAAAAGAATCTTGCACAGGACTCATTCTCTCAGGAGAGCTTCTGGGTCTTCCTAACACCACATTTCTTCCATATCTCCAGATACTCAGGGACTTTGTGCTGCCACCTTATACTCCAAATTCCAAAAAAACTCTCCTCTCTTTGAGCCCTAACACATGATGCTCAGTTCTCAGAGAGATGTGAAGAAGAGCAGCAACCAAGTAAACAAATTCATAGTGAAATGCAGTGTTGATGATGGTGCCCATACCTTCTTCCTGTGCAGGGCAGGGGAGGGGGAGTGTTGATGTCCTTAGAGTTCTCCAGGTGGCCTGAGAACAGAGAGGCTAGAGCCCAGGTGGGTTTCCTTCCTAGAGCACTACAAGCACCATGGCTACACTTATGTTCACCACTGGTCTTGAGTATATGCAAATAAATAAAAATAAAATACTGATTGAATAAAAGTCTGAATATAATTTGGGATAAGGTGGGAGTTTGTTTATAACTTTCAATACATGCAATAGCCTGGGCAAAAATAACAGCCTATAATAGAATTCTCTCCATCCCAACTTCTCCTAGGTACTCTTCCTCCTCACCACCTTTATGTCATTGGAGTGAAGAATGCACAGTAAGAAATGCATCTCAAATTAAACTAGACCTACTTGCTCCCTCCTGAAGGTTCATCCTAGTATGAAAACACTCTCAAAAGAAAAATGAATCTCACTCGCTTAACCCTAAAAAGCAAAGGACTTCTTTACTGAAGCTTTCTTGAGAAAGCAGCATTCAGGGAATTCATGAAAGAAGTCTTTTTAAAATTTTAATTTACACCGCTTATTTTCTCCCCAGTGTCCCACTTCTTACATCTTCTTTCTTCCTTTCTGTCCTACTACCCCCAGTTTTCCTTGACTCCCTATTTTTTTCTCTCCTCTTATCTGAAATAATTTGCCTTACTCAAAATTTCTATTATCCTCTTCATTTTATCCTCCTATCAGCATGTGAAGGACCCCACTTTTTCTTTTATTTCTCTCTCACATGAGGGAGGGGAGACCTGGGGCTAAAGAGAAGCTGAGACTGGAAGACAGAAAGGCCAGTGGACAAGAGGCAGAGTGAAAGCTTCAATTACCACCATAGAGGTAGAGTCCATGTACAATGGAACACCTGTGTTCCCGGGTGTAGGGTCCAACAGATGTGTTCATCTCTGATTCAGGTAGGAAGCAGTAATGTGGGGTGGGTGAGGGAGGAACACTTTTAACTTGGCAATAGAGAACAGATGTGGAGCTCATATGCAAAGCATAACATCAGATGAGCAGATCCATGGTTGGGGAGAGCAGGTGGTGGAAAGATGCTGAATCCGGCCTCTGGGGAAAAGAGCTGACACAAACCAGAGAACTTGATCAAAATAGGGAGTTAACTGAAGGGCTATACAGAAATGAAGAAAAGGCCTCATGAAGGACAGGAATAAGACAAGCTCCATGGAACCATAACACAGCAACAAATGGATCAACTCTACGGAACCATTAGACAGGAACTAATGGGCAGTGCCCTGAGGGTGCCACCATCAGGACAACTTAATCCCAATAATTTTTCTGCCTTTATTTCATTCACATGAGAATAAGGGTTGTTGTGCTAGAGAAGACAGTCCTGAGGAGAAGAGGGAGGTCTAGAGAATGCTGTGACCTGTGACATGTGGGCTTCAGTGCCACCAGGACTCAGACCCAGGACATAGCCTAGAACTCCTGGCAGGAAGCTTCACTACCAGCCCCTGTAATGAGTGGCTGAGGAACAGAAACAAGCCTGAGCTCACAGAAGGAGCCCAGCAGGGATTTACAGACTTTAACTTCTCTTCTCCGATACCCAGGGGACCTGATGCTGCTACTTCCAGAGCTGCCTGCAGTGTTCTGAGTGCTGCGTGGGAACAGAGAGTGGAGAGCAGCCCTGCCTCTCCTCTTTTCAATAAACAAGATTGCAATGTAAGAGCCTAAAGATTAATGTGTGGTCATGATTCCCCGTAGGCCTGTGAAAATCTTAACTAGTCACACAATTTGATTCAAATCAGAGTTTTTCTTTCCTTCCCATTTCACAGTGCTACTGGGATTAAGGTACTGGAACTGTAATACCACAAACACTGTCAGACACACAAAGATCACATCTGACCAGCCCACAGCATGGACTGGTCCCAGGCAGAAGTTTAAAAATTTGCCCTCACCGTTTCCTCTTTTTTGGTTTGCCTTTTCACCCCGAAAAGTAATGGTTTCTAGTTTCCTCTGATTCTACCACTAGAAGTAAATGGTAACACAAAATCCTTTTACTATGGCACTATGGTTAAATAATTTCCCTCTTTCCAGGGGCATTTGCATTTAACGTAAAATATGCGAGGCTTAAGAATGTGGACACAACAGAAAAATGAGCTATTTGGGGAGGAGAGCTATTCTGGTATAGAAGCACTTCTAAAATTCATCAAAATAGACAAAGGAGCCCTCTTACTCCTCTGGGTAAGCTGATCTTAATTTGTGTGTGTGTTTTATTTCCAGTGTAACTGGAGGTATGGTAAGCTCCTATAACCAATTTCTGACCATTCAGTATTACTGCCAGAAGGACCTCAAAGCCTTTGCCAATGATTTACCAAAATAAACCAAACCAAAAGTTTTTTCTCATGTGGGAACTGAGACTGTGTAGCAGCACTGGATCATAAGGTGATTCATAATATGTCACTTGGAAGTTATTATCAAGAAGAACATATATAATTCCAATAATAGCACTGACGTCAAATGTTCAGCTTCACATCTCGGATTTGCATTTGTGTTCACTTTCCGGGCGGCACAACTGAAGGACAAATGACCTCAGAGCAAGCAATACCTAAGACAGGTTGTGTCCCTTCTCAAAGAGAAAAAAGTGGCCAAGAAATTGAGCCCTCATCAGACAAACAAGGGCGTGCACAACTCGAAACAAACTCACCTCTGACAGCCGATATAACAGGCTGTCACATGGGTCTCATTTTTGCTCCAACAACTTGCCACAGTTCATTACCAGAAAATAGAGTGGTACAGATATATAATGGAAAATATTCAGCAAATGGTACTTTTGGGAATGTATTCTGCAACTAGCTACCATTTCAAAATAATATATCAGTAGTTAAAGATACTCATGTTCAGAAGAAAAACAGGCAACAGTGATACATCGTACTCAAAATAATGAAAGGTCCACTTGACCACAAATAAAGCATCCGATCGGAAAATATATTCTTCTACTGTTATTTCCAGCACTGACAACTTTGCCTCAACCAATATTAACTATAGCGTTGTTAATATTGTTCATTTGAATTTTATAGGTTTTGGAGTTGTTTTTAAATTTTATTTTTTATTCAGTTTTATAATTGTAAAATGCTATAAAGCTAGAGTTCATGTCTAGTTTTATGTATGTATATATTTAAGTAATAGTATTCTAAAAAGAATTTGTCTACCTTGAGAGTTTAGAATTTTTTTTCTTTAAAAGGGGTCTGTGAATAACTTAAGGTGGAGAAACACCACATTTTGCCATAATGAGAAGCAATAAAGTACACTCGGTAAGGTCTAGGTCTAGGTCAAGTTTAAAATCCTGGCCCTATTTCTTTCTAGCTGTGTAATCTTCAAGCAAATGTCCTTATTTTCTTTAGCCTCAAGAGAGTGTAATTATAGTATCTTTCTCATAGTTTGTGTAAAATGAGATAAAATGTAAAAAGTACTTACCAAAAAGTGCCTGCTTCATGGTAAATGGCCAAAAAATATTAGCAATTAAAATAACAATTTCTGGTCTAACATTTCAAAACTAACAGATATCAAGAAAGAGCAGACATGCCCAAGGTTTCCTCAAAATGGCTCTTCCCCATGAACCCTGGATAGGCTGGGTTTTCTAGGTGGCCTTTGACAAATGGCAAAACACAGGGAAGTGGCATTTGGTCAATGAGCCACTGAATTATAAGCCCTGGATGATCTCATTGCCTCTAAATGATATAGGAGATTACTGAAGGGCAAGATCATAATAGAACCGTGTTTACCAACATTCAAGTCCCATCACCTCTCCAGTGTAATTCAAGACCTTTTTAGATAAATGCTAACTTGCCAAAATGAGATGAGAAAGTTGGGTGAGTTGGTCAATTTCAAGAGTGACCAAATAATTCTGCAGACTGCAAGTCTCAATTTTATAAGAATTTCCCATAATTTCCCATAAGATGTTCTTAAGATATAGTAGATCCAATATAGGGGGTTTGTTTTGTTTTGTTAACCTAATTAATGTATTTGTGTGGTACTGTGGATCATCTTTTGCATGACTTTCAATTGACATTGACTTAGCATGCTACTAGCTATACTCTCCAAGCCAACTTTTTAAGAGGAATAAATGATTTCTCTCGCAGCAATGATTCTCACAGTGTGTTCTCTTCTCATTCAGATGGGCTAGAAATATATCTAAAACTCAATCCCTAGTTTGATTTTTATTTGATAGAGAGAATAGGCATAACAAGCGAGGGTTTTGAATGATCCAAATGGCTGAAAACAACTGCTTTGTTTCTACTAGTAATCCAAATGGGGGAAGACCGCCCTGTGTTAGCTATTCCGTAACATCAGTGGGCATTCCATCCCAGCAGTCACCCATATGGATACACATCTTTTAACTCTATATGAAGGAAACACCACCGCCAAAACAGTATCTTTTTGAGGGCACGGCCAAGATGGCAGAATAGGAAGACCCTGAGCTCACCTCCTCTCATGGACACACCAAAATTACAACTATCTACAGAGCAACTATTGATGAGAAGGATCAGAATCTGCCAGAAAAGATCTTCTACAACTAGAAATATGAAGAAGGAACCAAAAGGAGACAGGTAGGAGGGGCACAGTAGTGATATAGTCAAGACCCATAACCCAGGCTCAGTAATAATTACAGGAGAATAATTACAACTGCAGAGGTTTCTCCCTAGGAGCAAAGGGTCTGAGCCCCACATCAGGCTCCCCAGCCCAGGGATCCTGCACCAGGAACCCAAGCCCCATGAACATTTGGCTTCGAAGGCCAGTGGGGTTAACTTTCAGGAGAGCCAGAGGCCTGTAAGAAATAGAGACTCCACTCTTAAAGGGCATACACAAAATCTCACATGCTCCAGGACCCAGAGCAGAAGCAGTAATTTGAAAGGATCTGGATCAGACCCACCTGCTGATCTTGGAGAGTCTCTTGGAGAGGGAGGATGCAAATGGAGCTCACCTGAGGACACAGACAAGGGCAAGCCATTTGGGGGAGCTTGCTCTACCACATGGACACTGGTACTGGCAAGCACCATTTTGGAATCCTCCCTCTAGATTATTAGGCTTGGGACCCAGCCCCAGCCTCACCCACCAGCCTGTAGGCACTGGGACACTCCAAGCCAAGCAACTAGCCAGATGGGAAGACAACTCCACCCATGAACAGGCAGACTGCCTTAAGGTCCCCTGAGCCCATAGCCACCCCTGGACATGGCCCTGTCCACCAAAGGGCCCAGACTTAGCCCATACACCAGTGCACAGACACTGTACCTGGGACGCCCAGGGCCCTGCCAAGCCAGAGACCCCAGGACCCAGCTCCACCCACCAAGGGACACCAGTCCCAGGAACTCCTATGCCTCAAGGCTGCCCAACAGCAAGCCAGCTCTAGCCTTGGGACTGGCCTCACATATTAGTGAGCAGGCACCAGCCCCAGAACCCACTGGGCCCCACCCTGTCCACCAGCTTGTGGACACCAGCCCCAGGACTACTGCTCACTCACCAGCAGGCTGACACCAGCTCTGAGACACCTTGGGCCCCTCAGCCAGCCACCCCTGCCATCTGGCTACAATCACCAGCAGGCTGACACAGCTTCAGGATACCCTGGACCCTGCAGCCAGCTGTATCAGGAACTGACTCCATCCACCAGTTCTCTGAAACTAATTCTGGGACCCCTGGGCCCAGTAGCCAGAGGCCCCATGACCTGTCTCTGCCCAGCACTTAGCTGACATTAGCCCCAAGACACAGCTTCACCCAGTGGTGTGTGGGAACCAGCCCCAGGATCTCCTGGACCCCAGCCCTGCCAACCAGCAGGTAGACACTGGACCCAGGACCAGCACAACCTCATAACCTGCCTTGTCAGGACCCAGCAAACATACCAGCAGGCTGACACCAGCCCAGGGACCCCCCTGGTCCTGGACACCTTGGGTGCCTCAGCTAGCAGCCCCAGGACCCAGAACCACCCTAGCAGGCTGACACCAGTTTCAGGACCCCATGAGTCTGGCAACCACAGGCCCCAGAAACCAGCTCCACCCACTAGTGAGAGAGCACTAGTCCTGAGACCTCCCAGGCTCCAGGCCCACCCTCCAGCAGGCCAACACCAGCTCTGACACACCTTGGACTCCTCAACCAGCCACCTTGGGATCCAGCCCCAATCTCCAGCATGCAAGCACCAGATTTGGGACACTCCAAAAGCTATAGCCAGCCAGGTCAGGAACCATTTCAACACACCAGCAGGACAACACTAGATCCAGGAAACCTAGCTCCACAATCACCCACCCAGGACCACAACTCTGTCAAGCATGACCTGGCACTGCTCTTGGGATACCCCTGGGGTCCAAGCCAGCTGCCTTGTGAGCTGGCCTACTAACAAGTGATTGGCAGCCTCCACACAAGGCAGGGCCTGGCAACCAACCAGACTGGGGGCCAGCCAACCTCTCAGACTGCCCGTGGTAGTCAGCCTGCCACACAGAAGAAAACACACAGTTCACAGAAGGGGCAACCCTAGAGAATATAACTTTGGTGATCAGAGGGGAGTGTACTTCTGAGGCTCATAGGACATTGCCTACAAGAGGTCATTTCTCCAAGTACAGGAAATTTAACCAACATACCAGATACACAGAAATAAAAACAGCAAATCAGACAAAACAAGGCAACAGGGGAACACATTCCAAATGAAGGAACAAGATAAAATCTTAGAAGAAGAACTAAGTGAAGTGGCAATAAGCAATCTTCCCAAGAAAGTGTTCAAGGTAATTATCATAGAGATAATCAGAGAACTTGAGAGAAGAATGGATGAACAGAGTGAGAAGTAAGAATTTTTTTAACAAAGAGTTAGAAAATATAAAGAAGAACAAGAGATGAAAAATACAATAACTAAAATAAAAAATAAGCCAGAAGAAATCAACAGTGGACTAAATGTTACAAAGGAACAGATCAGCTAGCTGGAAGACAGTGTAGTAGGAATCACCCAAGCTGAACAGAAAAAAGAAAAATAAAAAGAACTGAGGACAGTGTAAGAGACCTCTGCAACAATATCAAGCATACATAGAGTGGCTGAATAGATACAAAGTCAGGGGATGGAAAAAGTGAGGAGGTTAAAAAAGATATTCCATGCAAATGGAAATCAAAAGAAAGCCAGATAGGAATACTTATATCAGACAAAATACTCTTAAAACAAAGATTGTAAAAAGAGACAAAGAATGACATTACATAATGATAAAGGAATCAATAAAACAAGAAGATATAACAATTCTAAATATATATGCACCCAACATAGGAGTACCTAAATACATAAGACAAATATTAACAGACATAAAGAGATAAATTGACAGTAAAACAATAATACTAGGGAATTAACACCCCACTTACATCAATGGACAGAACCTCCAAAAAGAAAATCTATAAGAAAACACTGGCTTCAAATGTCACATTAGATCAAAAGGACTTAATAATACAAATAGAGCATTCCATCCAAAAGCAGCAGAATACAAATTCCTTTTTACTGCACATGGAACATTATCCAAGATAGATTATATGGTAGGCCACAAAACAAGTCTCAGTTAATTTAAGAAATTATGTCAAGCATTTTTTTCCAACCACAGCTCTATCAGACTACAAATCAACTACAAGAAAATAAACTGCCAAAAACACAAACACATGGAGGCTAAACAATATGCTACTAAACAATGGATCACTGAAGAAATCAAAGAGGAAATCAACAATTACCTGGAGACAAATGAAAACAAAACACAATGATCCAAAATCTATAGGACACAACAAATGTAGTTCCAAGAGGGAAGTTTACAGTTATACAATCCTACCTCACCAAACAAGAAAAATCTTAAATAAACAACCTAACCGTACACCTAAGGGAACTAGAAAAAGAAGAACAAACAAAACCCAAAGTTATTAGAAGGAAAGAAATCATAAAACTCAGAGTGCAAGTAAATGAAATAGAGACTAAAGTAAATAGAAAAGATTAATGAAATGAAGAGCTGGTTCTCTGAAAATTTAAAGAAAATTTATAAACCTTTAGCTAGAATCAACAAGAAAAATGAGAGAGCTGAAACCAATAAAATCAAAATGAAAAAGGAGAGAAGTTACAACTGACACCACACAAATCCAATGGTTTGTATGAGATTACTATAATAAACAGCTACACCCCAATAACATGGACAACCTAGAAGAAACGGAAAAATTCCTAAAACGTATAATCTCCCAAGACTGAATCAGGAAGAAATAGAGAATATGAACACACTAGTTTCTAGTAATGAAATTGAATCAATAATAAAAATACTCCCAACACACAAAAGTCCAGGACCAGTGCCTTCACGGTTGAATTCTACCAAATATTTACAGAAGAGTTAACACCTGTCCTTCTTAAAATAGTCCAAGAATTGCAGAAGAATGACTGCTTCAGAATTCATTCTAAAAGGCCAGCACCACCCTGATACCAAAACCAGACAAAGATATCACACAAAAAAGAAAATTATGGGCCAATGTCACTGATGAACATAGATGGAAAAATCATCAACAAAATACCAGCAAACCAAATGCAACAACACATTAAAAGGATCATAACACCATGATCAAGTGGGATTTATGCCAGGGATGCAAGGATGGTTCAATATCTGAAATCAATATGATACACCATATTAATAAACATTGAGGAATAAAAATCATATGATCATCTCAGTAGATGCAGAAAAGGCTTTTGACAAAATTCAACATCCATTTATAATAAAAACGTTCAACAAAGTGGGTATAGTGAGAACATATCCCAGCATAATAAAGGCCATATATGATAAGGCCACAGTTAACATCTTTCTCAATGGGGAAAACTGAAAGTATTTTCTGTAAGATCAAAAACAAGAAAAGGATACTCACTCTCGCTACTTGTACTGGAAGTCCAAGACACAGCAATCAGACAAGAAAAAGAAATAAAAGAAATCCAAGTTGGAAAGGAAGAAGTAAAGCTGTCATTGCTTGCAGATGACATGACACTATACATAGAAAATCCTAAAAATATCACCAAAAAATGCTAAGCTCATCAACGAATTTGGTACAGTTGGAGGATATAAAATTAATATACAGAAATATGTTACATTTCTATATACTAAAAATGAAATATCAGAAACAGAAATTAAGGAAACCATCCCATTTACTATCACATCAGAAAGAATAAAATACCTAGGAATAAACCTACCTAAGTAGGTAAAAGACTTATACTCAGAAAAGTATAAGACACTGATGAAATTGAAAATCACACAAACAGATGGAAAGATATATAGTGTTCATAGATTAGCAGAATTAATATTAAAATGACCATACTCCTGAGGCAATCTACAGATTCAATTCAATCCCTATCAAAATACCAATGGAACTTTTCACAGAACTAGAACAAATAATTTAAAAATTTGTATGGAAACACACAGATGCCAAAACACTCTTGAGAAAGAACAGAGCTGTAGGTATCACACTCCCTGACTTCAGACTATACTACGAAACTTCAGTAAAAGAAGGAGTGGGGTACTGGTACAAAACAAAAAAAGACACATAAATAGATGAAACAGAATAGAGAGCCTAGAAATAAACCCATGCATATAGGGTCAATTAATCTAAAACAAAGGAGGCAAAAATATCTGATGAGGAAAAGAAAGTCTCTTCAATAAGTGGTGTTAGGAAAACTGGACAGCTATGTGTAAAAGAATGAAATTAAAACATTCTCTAACATCATATAAAGAAATAAACTCAAAATGGATTAAGGACCTAAATTAAGACCAGAAACCATAAAACTCCTAGAAGAAAACATAAGTAGAACACTCTTTGACATAAAGAGTAGCAATATTTTTTTTGGCTCTGTTTCCTAAGGCAAAGGAAACAAAAGCAAAAATAAGCAAATGGAACCTAATTAAACCTAAAAGATTTTGTCAGCAAAAGAAACCATTGACAAAATGAAAAGGCAACCGACTGAATGAGAGAAAATATTTTAAAATGATATGACTGATAATAGGTTAATATCCAAAATATATAAAGAGCTCATACAACTCAATATCAAAAAAACAAACAACTCGATTAAAAATAGATAGAAAACCTGAATAGACATTTTTCAAAGAAGACATACAGATGGCTAACAGCACATGAAAAGATGCTCAACGTCACTGATCATTAGAGAATTGCAAATCCAAATCACAATGAGCTGTCACCTCACAACTGTCAGAATGGCTATCGTGTAAAAGACCACAAATAATAAATTTTGGTGAGTATATAGAGAAAAGGGCAATGTAAATTGGTGCAGCCACTGTGGGACACAATATAGAGGTTCCTTAAAAAACTAAAAATAGGGGCTTCCCTGGTGGAACGGTAGTTGGGAGTCCACCTGCTGATGCAGGGGACACGGGTTCGTGCCCCGGTCCAGGGGGATCCCACATGCCGCGGAGCGGCTGGGCCCGTGAGCCGTGGCCGCTGGGCCTGCGCGTCCAGAGCCTGTGCTCCACAACGGGAGGGGCCACAGCAGTGAGAGGCCCGCATACTGCAAAAAAACCCAAAAAAAAACCTAAAAATAAAACTACTATATTGTCCAGCAATGCCACTCCTGGGTATATATTCAAAGAGCACAAAAACACTAATTCAAAAAGATATATGTATCCCAATGTTCAAAGAGGCATTATTTACAATAGCAAGATATGGAAGCAACTTTAGTGTCCACCAACAGATGTACGGATAAAGAAGATATGGTATACATACACAATGGAATACTACTGAGCCATAAAGATGAATGAAATTTTGCCATTTACAACAACATGGATGAATTTGGTGGGTATTATGCTTAGTGAAATAAGTCAGAAGGAGAAGACAAGTACTATACAGAGCTCCTAAGGGGCTGGTCTATACAGCAAATTCCCTGAACAAAGAAGAAGTACTATGGTGAGGGAGTCAGACTAAGATTAGAAACTTGGGTCTGCTAATTCCTGCCTGTGTAATCCAACAATACAGGATAAAACCTACAGTGCAATGTAAATTTTACTATATAAGCTAAAATTCTGTCAAGTTCAGAGTTGGCTTAATCATGGTCAAAATTAAACAAAATACGTTGTCCAAAAGCACTCTAAATAAATATGGTTACAGAGAATTAGTCTAGGTGAAACACGATTCATTCAGACAATTGGTTTATAAAATGAGGTGAAAAATAGAAGTCTAGAAGAAAGCATATGAAAAATACACTGCATCTTAAAGATTTCTCTCTTAAATTCAGAGTGAAAATCTATAGAATAGGAATTCTTAAGTATGATGTGACCACTTTATCTAAAGGTCAAAATCAGTATCAAGATAGCATCTTCTCCTTGGGTGTTGTATATATTGTGTACAACATACAATCCTGGAACTAACTGCTACCTTTACTAGGAACAGTGTGCTTGGTTACTCAGCCTGCAGTTGTAAACTGATTCTTCATACCATCTACTACAGATAGGGTAAACATACATCAAGTGGTTTAATCAATGTTTTCTCTAATCCCCTCCCACATCCCCATTTCTTCTTTCACCCCTATCTCCTCTGAGCTGCCCAACACTCCATCATATGGGCACTTCCTACTCTGCCAAAGTATTTCTACCCACAGAAAACTCTGTCTTCACATTTTATACCCCATCTGACGATTCTCAAAGATTGACACAGAAGTTCCTAAGATCCCACTTCAAACTGATGTAATTAAAATATGGAATAAGATATGCGGACTTTAAGTACCATACTAGTTTTCTCTTACTGTGTAAGAGAAATTTAAATGTTTAAAACAATACCATTTATTATCTCACAGATTCTGTAGGTCACGAGTCCAAACATGGGTTAGCTGTGTCTTCTGCTCAGCTGAAATCAAAGTGTTCACCTTCCATGTGAAGTGTGGGATCCTCTTCCAAGTTTATTCGGATTGTTGATAGAATTCAGGTCTTCGTACTTGTTGGAGATTAAGCTTCCCATTTTCTTGCTGGTTGTTGGCCAGGGAACCTCTATCAGCTCCTAGTGGTACCCATAATACTTTGCCCTGTGACCCTTGTAGACAGTTCACAATACAGCTGTTTGTTTTCTTCCAGGGCAGCTGGAAAGTTTTTCTCATGCCTTGTATCTCTTTCTTCCTAAATGGCCTGGTCCCTTTCAAGGGATCTCCTGATCAAGTTATGGGCCCTCTCCTCCCCCATCCCATAATCTCCTCTTTTAATTTACTAAAACTCAACTGTTTTGAGATCTTTAATTACATCTGCAAAATCCCTTCACCTCTGCCTTACCATGTAACCTAATTACAAGTGAAATCCATTATATTCACAGTCCTGCCCACATTCAATGGGACAAAATTATGCAGGGCATGTACATCAGCAGTTGGGAATCTTGGGACCATCTTATAATTCTGCCTACCACAGATACCTTCCTTTGCCACTATTCTAGATTTCTATTCTATAGATTCTCAAAAGTTTTGGACCTAAGGTTCTTAAGGGCATCTCTTACTGAACGAGGAAGCATCATAGGCTGCAAAATAAAGAGGATCCCTGTGCTTTATAGGATGTACTGTTTTCCCTATTCCTAAAGGGGAATAAAGGGCATGAATGAAGTCAGGAGAGAATAATTATCATTTACATTTGTTGCCTCTTAGATGATAAGTCAAGATAAATTCTCCATTTAAAATATGTATAAGAATGTAAAAAATTTTAAACCATTTGCATAAACTGTATAGTACAACACAATCATGGATTTAGCCAGATAATTATTAGAATGAATATGTCTCTTAAAATGAAAAGATATACAAATGGCTTATAGAGAATATTTTCAGTTTCAAAGACTATAACTGACAAAATTGAAAAATAAATCCAATGATCAAGGGGCAAATTTTTCATACTGTTCTTAACAACAGCTTTTTCCAAAAGTTCATTGTACCCCAACTGGTTTTAGGATGCCCAAAATAAAAAGTGCAATGAACATCTGGTTCTTTCAGTGTGCATTATGTGTAATAATTTATGGCAAACAATTCATATACAGTTCAGAATTGTGTACCCTTGCCTTGCTCCAAGTATATCCCTGTACCAAAAATACACAGAAATAAATTGCCATTGGAATATACAACATTCTCATGATTTGGGATTCTCTTTCCAACAGCTTATCAACAACAGTTTTCTAGAATTAAATTTTATTGGTCACAAAAAAAGAAACAAGATTCCTATAGTTAACAGGAACTGATAAGTAAATATGAAACAACAAATTAAAATGTATATAAAAGAGCAAATGTAATTTTTAAGTGGACACTTAATCTGGTTAACTTTCAATAACTTGGTTTGCTGATTTCTTGGCTGAGAAGCGTATTCCATGAGAGATCAACTGAGAGAGATAGGCTGGAGGCAAGAGTGTATGAGAGTATATCTGTGCCTGGACACAAACAAATGGGGCCATGGACCTTCCATCTGAATTTGAAGACAATACAATCTTAGCACAATTGTAAATCATTATGCTCCACATCCATTTAGTCTTAAACATTTCATTTAAATTTAATGAAACAAATGAACCCTTCTTCTCTACCAAAACCATGTTTCTCACCAGTGGGGAAGGATGAAATCCATGGTTACATTTTCCAAAGAAATTGTTAAAAAAAAAATTCATTATGTGTTTCATTGGCTTCTAATCACTCACCAGATTCAAAGAGAAAATTACTTATAGAAGACTGATGAAAAACTTTTTCTTACTTTTTTTCTTCCTTTTCAAACATATTTTGGTATTATTTCTAAACAGTAAGTTTCAAAGTGTATTTCCCAATAGGACCAGTCATATTAGGTTTCATTAATTAGCAAAGCAGCTATGGGGACCAAGCTGTAGATAGGCCTTAGTAAAACACAGTATGCAACAGCTGAACTTATAAAACAATTATGTCACCAAGCATATAAAGAATATATTCTTCCAATTCACTTTACTACTTAGTTATAAATATTTAATAGAAACCCTGGGTAGAGACTATGAAGAGAGAAATTAAAGTTAGTGTGTTAGAAGTCACTGTCATTGAAGATCAAGCAGATAAAATGCATTAAGAAATTATAATGTAGAGTAAGAAAAGAAGATTCCATGTAAAGTGGCCAATTTACAAGTACATTGTCTAGGGCAGTAATAAAGAGCTCTTTCACTAGAGCTCTTCTAATACAATCAATCAAAAAAAAGTATCTAAACTGCAACTTAAGTCAACTAACATCTTCTAGCATTAAGAATACTTACATATTGAGATTGATACATCTCAAAAATATATAAAATTGGCAAACATTTGCTTTCTTCAAGATTTCTGATCATTCCTAAAACTTACCTCACACTTGGAGAATTCAACACACATTTCACTGGGAAAATGGATTATTACCTCTGTTCTCCACCTTCTCACTACTAGATCCCCTAATTATTTGCTTTTGAAACAAACACATGCATCCTTGTCCCCTCCCACCTCGCCAAAGCAAATCCTTCTGCTCACATACTACACTACATCCCATCTTGCCTCTTCCTGGATGCTACTCTATTAATTATCTACTTTCCCCCCACCTGCCCCCACCTTTGTTAGTGGAACTACATACTAAAATGGCTATCCAGGCAAAAAAGCAGATGGAGTTTTAGAAAGCACTTAACTGTAAGCATTATCCCATTTCGAATATTTCAGACATCTAAGAAAAAACAAATAAAAACAACAGAAAATAAAAAACAAAAAGCTGATAAACCATTAAAAAGATGCTGAGTCTGATGACTGCTGGTTGGGAATGGAGACTATGAAAGACACAGAAAGGTATTCCCAGCATTCTCTTGCCTTATGCAGAGCCTGAGCATGGGTTTTACTTTTCCCCATCTTAAGCTCTCTTTCTAGCAACCTCAGAGGCACTGAGAGTCAGAACATACAAAGGAAATGCATCCAAGCAGGTGTAAATAACCTGCTGGGCCCAAGATTTTAAGCCTTTTCCTATTGGTCCACTGGTCTTTATTGACAAAATAGTTTGGCCTGAACAAATTGATGAGGGTGGTGTTAAAGCATCTTCTCCAGTGGAAACTTTTGGTCTATTTTATATTCCAAAAAATGGTAAATTTTTATAATGAGAATCAGAGCTTAACCTGCTGAGTTGAAATATACACTGCTGTGTGGGAAAAAACAGAAGGATGAATCCCAGAGTAAATGACTGCCCAGTAGGCCCATTCTGAAAGGGCTTTTCCTCCCTGGGTTTTTGAGGTGAGTACTTCACCATGCCGAAGGACATGTTAGAAATGTGTCAGGTCACTTTCATGTTGGAACTTAACTTCAAGCCAAGGACATAACAACCAAAGGCATTAATCCTAGCTCATTTATCCAAAAGAGTCCACATCTCAAGCCCAGCAAAAAGCAACCTTAAAAGTCAACAGCTATAAAGCAGAAACTAACACACCACTGTTAAGCAATTATACTCCAATAAAGATCTTTAAAATAAAGTCAACAACACTAACAGACAATATGTCTTAAATTAAATATGTAATTAAAATCTTTTTTATCTTTAATGATACAAGAACCTGATACCTTAGATAACTTAAAAGTTTCCATGGCTATACCAAACACACCTCTTCCCCCAACCCACTCAGCTCCAGAAAGTCTCAACTGGCTACTACTTACATTGATAATTATGTGTGTAACACCTTGAACATAAATGGGCCCTGAGCATTCTCACCAAATCATCTAGTAGCCCCTCTTTTCCTTACCCCACCACATAACAAAGACCGTGACCTGTCAGTCTCCTGAATGTATCAAGCCAATTTCTACCCTATGTCCTTCTCTCATGCTATTTTGGCCTGAAACACTCCTGCCGTTCTCAGAATAACTTGCCATATCCTTCCATTTTTAGGTAATCTTCTCATCCCAAGCTGGACAGAGGAGCCTGCTTTCTGCTTGCAAAATTTCCTACACTCTTTTAAAATCTTATAAAAGTTAGAATATGTAATTATTTATGTAATGTTTTTATCCCTTATACACTGGAAACATCATCAGTTCCGTGATTATTATGGTCTTGTTTACCACTCTATTCCCATATGGCCGGATTGACTACTGCCAAGAATTTCTAGATCAGGCAGTCTAAGCAAATCTCTTGTTGAGGAACTTGTTAATTCTCTGATTCCTTTGGCCACAGTAGACACAGCCTTCACCATTGTAGCTAATTCAGTTCTCATTTTAAGCTATCATTGCTCAGTGACTCACCCTTCCCAAAATCAATTACAGCTATGGACCTGGAAAGAATATTTACTAGCTAGCAATTTTGTGTGTGTAATTCTCAGAACTGTACAGCTCCTTGTCAAAGCTGTGGCATTCTTTTCTGCTGGAAAATTAATGGATGTAACTAGCAACAACTCTTGGGTTACTCAAAGGGCTTTTACACTGGTAGCTTTGTCATGGATCTTACTGACCAGTGTCTGAAAAGTACCGTGAAAAGAAAAGCCGGTAAAACATTGGTAGTAGAAATAAACCTGGGATTTGTATTACATTTAAACCATAAAAGCAGAAACTCAAGGATCCTTGAGCTAACCAAAAAGTTGGTGTATTTAGAAGAACAAAAGGGAAATGCCTCATCTTTAGCAATGCAAAGGAACTTTTGGCAGAACTTTACTGCCACAAAAAATCACCCCTGAAAGGACTATGGCTTCATTGCCACTTGGTCCACAAGCCAGGGAAGGCTGTATACATATTACCTGCCAAGGAGAAAGTTTCTAAGGATGGATATTCTGAAGTCTAGAAGAATTTGTTGAAAAAGTATACTTACGATCTCTATGTACTCTAAAATCCTTTATTTCATATACACGCTCATACAAACACACAACCACAAGAGGATATTAGAATGTGTTAGTGAAGGAAGGGCTAAAAGTATAGAAGAACACATGTCAAACCTCTATATGAGTGTTAATGGGCCAAGGAGAGTCTGCTGAGCCAGGACTGGCACTCAGGAATAACCAGAAGCGTCAAATACAATCAGCTAAGGCAAAGGGAAGCAGGTAGTCATCATAAGCCATATGGAAAGGATGTCCCAAGTCCAGAAGGCCACACAGCAAACAAGAGCACCTAAACTGAGCCTGTGTGTCCAGAGCCTGTGCTCTGCAACGGGAGAGGCCACAACAGTGAGAGGCCTGCGTACCGCAAAAAAAAAAAAAAAAATTTCCTATGTCTAGTTGACTCATGATGGACCAACAGTTGTTCTAAACAAAGCCTTCCATGACTACTTCCCACTCACATCAAGCTAATTTAGTGAGCCTCCTCTGTGATTTCATAAAACATCACACATCCCTCTGTCATAGCATTTACTTCACTGGATTGAAATTATCTGTTTACAGGTCAGTCTCTCTCATAAAACAGGAGCTATTCCAATATGGGGACCTTGTTTTCTTCTTGGTATCACTAGTGTCATTACTCATAAACCACTCAATTTTTTTCTTGTTTTTATTGGGTATGACTTTCCAAAAGTACATGCCTTTTAAAAATTGATATTAATTTCCTGCTATCTATACATTCTGAGAAACCTGCCAAAATCAGTAGGTTTATGAGGTTGGTTTTAGATGGCACAAAATACTTTATCTACTTTGTCATTTACACTGAGTCCTTGTAAGAGTGGAATTTCACATTTAGGAGTAGGAAGCTATATGTGATTTATATCCAGGGTGACAGATTTGACTCTAGTGGGCAAGAAGAAAGAGAATGACTCTTTCAAGTTAAATTCTATGTGAACTTTTTTTTTTTTTATGAATAAGGACACAGAGGCCTGAGTGGAAGCCACATCTGAGCAAAGGACTTTAATAAGAACAGCAAATACTTTGTGTTACTTAGACCTAATATTAGCACTAAAGGGATGCTGGGCCAATATATATGGGAAAATAAGTGATTAGAGTTTTTTATCCCAAGAGTAATATGCATTTTATATTTAGTTCTAAGATCCTTTTTGAGTTAATTTTTTGTGCAAGGTATAAGGCCTGTGTCTAAATATTTTTTGGGGGGTGTGGGGGGCATGTGGATGTCTAGTTGTTCCAGGACCATTTGTTGAAAAGACTGTCTTTGCTCCATTGTATTGACTTTGCTCTTTTGTCAAAGATCAGTTAACTATATTTATGTAGATCTTTTTATGGGCTCTCTAAAACCTAGATGACCTAGGATATGGTGATGACTTTTCAAATACAATACCAAAGGCATAATCCATAAAAGAATCGAGAAGCTGGACTTCATTTAAATTTAAAATTTCTGCTGTGTGAAAGACAATGTCAAGAAGGTGAGAAGACAAGTCACAGACTGGGAGAAAATATTTACAAAAGACACAGCTGATAAAGGACTGTTGTCCAAAATCTATAAAGAACTATTAAGACTCAAAAATAAGACGATGAATAATTTGATCTAAAAAATCGGCCAACAGACGCTTTGACAAAGAAATTAGTTATACAGATGACAAATAAGCATATAGAAAGATATACCATATCAAATGTCATCAGGAAAATGCAACTTAAAACAGCAATAAGATGTCGCTGCACACCTATTAGAATGGTCAAAATTCAGAACACTGAAAACACAAAATGCTGGCAAGGAACTCATTCATTGCTGGTGGGAATGAAAATAGTACAGATACTTTAGAAGACAGTTGGGTGATTTCCTATAAAACTAAACACACTCTTACCATATGAACTGGTAATCATGCTTCTTGGTATTTACTAAGACTTGAAAGCAACCAAGATGTCCTTCAGTAGGTGAATAGATAAATAAACTGGTACAACCAGAAAAAGGAATATTATCAATTATATGGCATTGTATAATAGGGAAAACTATGGAGACAGTAAAAAGATCAGTAATTATCAGGGGTTGGGGCAGGTGGTGCCAGTGGACAGGGATGACTAGGCAGAGCACCAAGGATTTTTAAGGCAGGAAATACTCTGTATGACATGAAAATGATACATACATATTAGTATACTTTGTCCAAACCCATAAAATGTACAACACCAAGAGTGAACCCTAAGGTACACCATAGACTTTGGGTGATTATGATGTGTCAGTGTAGGCTCATGAATTGTAACAAATGAACCACTCTAGTGGGGGAATCTCAATAACAGAGGAGGCTATGCATGTCAGGGGCAACAGGTATGTGGGCCGTCTCTGTACTTCCTGTTCATTTTTGCTGTGAACCTAAAACTGCTCTAAAAATATAAAGTTTTTTTAAAAAACTAAAAGCTCAATAATAAAAGAAAAATAAGTCAATTTAAAAATGAGAAACATACATTTGCTAGTTTGGTTCGGTTGATGGCAAGATCCATCAATAATGTCAATCCAGCAAAATCTTCTGCTACGATCCCACAAAAAAGGGCCAGGCCTCTACCATAGTGCTTCTTCAATAATGGACACAGTTATGTATATTTTGTCTAAAATGTGCAAAGTTCACTAAGCCAATAACAACAATAACTGACAAAATAAAGAAAACAGAACATCTCCTTTAAGCTTTAAACTTTCACTAGCATTAGAAAAACCTGATAGACATTCAGGCCCTAGGGAGACATTTGCATATATTGACTCAAATAATCTACAGCAATATTGTGAGATAGTCAGCAGTACCCCTCTTTATAGATAAGAAAACCGAGGATCAGAGAAGTTAAATAACTTGCTCAAGATAACAGAGCCAATAAATGATGGAGTTGAGATTTGAACCCAGATCTGTATGATTCCAAATTCTACACATTTCCTGTGTCGTCAGGCTGGTCACCATTCAGAGGCTCATATCTGGTCTGGAGAACAACAAAGTTCAATGAGAAGAGACTGGGTAGCTGAAACAGTGGTCAAAGAAAAACTCAGAGTCTACACAGACTAAAGACTGAGTGTCAGGAAAAGAAGGATGCACTGGTGGCGAATATACCGGTTGGAGGAATTGCAATCTCAAGATTTAGGATTTTGCCCTTGGGAAGACAATTTGGCAATATATTTCAAAAGCCATAAAAAGTTGATTTCCTTTAACTCAGATATGACACTTCTGGAAATCTATCCTAAGGATGTAATCCAAGATATGGAAAAGCTATATGCATAAACATGTTCATCCTACCGATTTTTGTAAGAGAGAGGGGGTCAGGGGAAGAGAAGAAAAGGAGGAAAGAGAGAAGCAGAGAACAAAATTTATTTATACTGTGTTTATCTTACTCCATCAGGGAAGTGAAATGGCAAATGCATTTATGAGAATGTGTCAAGGTAACTGGATACAAAATCAAACAAGACTACGAAAATAATTAATATACACAATATATAAAAAATTAGTCTTACCGAATAATTGGAATTATAATAAAATAGGATATAGGATATAATAAAATATCCTATTACAATGCTACCAAAAGATATAAAACATCTAAGAATTAGAGGAACAAATGATATGGAAGACTGTTACAGAGAAAACTGAAAAATATTAGAAAAGCACATAAAACAAAATCCTGTGAATGATAGGATTCAGTATCTTTGAAATGCCACTGCTTCCCAAATTATTCATAAATTCAATGCAAGTTCAATCTAAGTCCTAGTGATAATTTTTCAAGATTATTCTCCAGAAAAATTTACTTCAAGTTTTTATATAATATTCATAACAATCATGTTTATAACGGTAAAAATTGATAAATTATAAGAAGTGAAAAAAAGATATCCTGATCACTAGGGTTATAGCTTATAAGCTAACTGGCAGTATGGGAAAATAAAAGCAATGAAATTTTTAAACTGAATAAAAAAGAAATACTCAATTACACTGATACTGAAAATATTTAATAGTGTACAAAAAGATTCTAAGTATTTACATTAACAGAAAACAAACCAAATACTTGAATTAAAAGATAAAGATTGTTAAATTGAAGAAAAAGCCAAGAAACACTACCTGTTGTTTTCAAGAGACACATGTTAAAGGTAAGAACAACAAAAAGAAAAAAATGGAAAAGAATGGAAAACTATTTAATGAAAACACTAACAGAAAGAAGGCCAATGGAGTGATGTAAATACCAGACAAAGTAGACTGAAAGTTTTACTTGAGGTTGAGAGGGATATTTTATAATTATAAACTTGCTCAACTCAGGGACTTCCCTGGTGGTCCAGTGGGTAAGACCCCATGATCCAAATGCAGGGGCACTGGGTTCAATCCCTGGTTGGGGACCTAGATCCCTCATGCATGCCACAACTAAGAGTTCACATGCCACAACTAAAAGATCCCACATGCCACAGCGAAGATCCCGTGTGCTGTAACTAAGACCTGGCACAACCTAAATAATTTTTTTTTTAAAACCTCTCTTTAAAAAAATAAATTAAAAAAAATAAAATTGATCAATCCTAAAGGAAAAGGTAACAATTCCAATTACAGTTAGAGATTTTAATAACCTCTCTGAAAACATTTTTATAATAGACAAAATATCAATAGACATGTAGAAAACTTTTTTTAATATGTCCCCAAACTAGTTTTTATTTTACTGTATTTATTTCTATTTTTTACAGAGGTGTAGTTGATATAGAAGACTTTTTAAACATAATTAACAAATGTAACATAATTGAAATAGATAAAATTCTTTGTTTAACTGCTGTAGAATACATATCTCTTTAAAGCACAACTTTAATATTTAATAAGATAAACAATTTGCTGGGCCATAAAGCAAGTTTCAGCAAATTTCAAAGCACTGAAATTCTTTTGAACTTGTTCTCTGACAATTAAGCTAGAAATCAGTAACAGGAAGATAACTAGAAAATTCCAAAATATTTATAATTATCCATTACACTCCTAAATAACCAATGAATCAAAAAAAAGACAATAAAAGTTATGAAATATTTTGAACTGAATAATAAAGAAAATTTGTGAGATTCAACTAAAGATCTGCTTAGAGGAAAAGATACAGTCTTAAATGCATATATCCAAAAAGAAGAAGGGTTGAAAACCAATTATCCCAAGAAGCTAGAAAAGGAATGGCAAATTACACCGAAACAAAATAAAAGGGATGAAATAATAAAGAACAGAAATTAATTAAACTGAAAACTTACAGTAGAAAAATTTGACACTTAAAAGTTGGTTCTTTGCAAAGGTGATAAACCCCTAGCAAGACTAGTCAAGAAAAAAAGAGAGAAAAAGAAATTACTACAGATCCTACATAGATAGTATTAAGATCACAGAAGAATATATTGAACTCTATACCAAAACTGGAAAATTTAAATAAAATAAATAGAAAATATAAATAAAATAGACAAATCCTATTAAAATAATACTTACCAATCTCTAGCATTCCTATACACTAATGATGAAAAGTCTGAAAGTGAAATTAAGAAAACACTCCCATTTACCTTTGAAATAAAAAAAATAAATTACCTAAGACAAAAGAACTGTACGCAGAAAATCATAAGACACTGATGAAAGAAAGTAAAGATGATACAAATAGATGGAGAGATATACCATATTCTTGGATTGGAAGAATTAACATTGTGAAAATGACTCTACTACCCAAAGCAATCTACAGATTCAATGCAATCCCTATCAAACTACCACTGGCATTTTTCACAGAACTAGAACAAAAAATTTCACAATTTGTATGGAAACACAAAAGACCCCGAATAACCAAAGCAATCTTGAGAACGAAAAACGGAGCTGTAGGAATCAGGCTCCCTGACTTCAGACTATACTGCAAAGCTACAGTAATCAGGACAGTATGGTACAGGCACAGAAACAGAAATATAGATCAATGGAACAGGATAGAGAGCCCAGATATAAACCCATGCACATATGGTCACCTTATCTTTGATAAAGGAGGCAAGAATATACAGTGGAGAAAAGACAGCCTCTTCAATAAGTGGTGCTGGGAAAACTGGACAGCTGCATGTAAAAGTATGAAATTAGAACACTCCCTAACACCATACACAAAAATAAACTCAAAATGGATTAAAGACCTAAATGTAAGGCCAGACACTATAAAACTCTTAGAGGAAAATATAGGCAGAACACTCTATGACATAAATCACAGCAAGATCCTTTTGTGACCCACCTCCTAGAGAAATGGAAATAAAAATAAACAAATGGGACCTAATGAAACTTCAAAGCTTTTGCACAGCAAAGGAAACCATAAAGAAGATGAAAAGACAACGCTCAGAATGGGAGAAAATATTTTCAAATAAAGCAACTGACAAAGGATTAATCTCCAAAATTTACAAGCAGATCATGCAGCTCAGTAACAAAAAAACAAACAACCCAATCCAAAAATGGGCAGAAGACTTAAACAGACATTTCTTCAAAGAAGATATACAGATTGCCAACAAACACATGAAAGAATGCTCAACATCATTAATCATTAGAGAAATGCAAATCAAAACTGCAATGACATATCATCTCACACCAGTCAGAATCGCCATCATCAAAAAATCTACAAACAATAAGTGCTGGAGAGGGTGTGGAGAAAAGGGAACCCTCTTGCACTGTTGGTGGGAATGTAAGTTGATACAGCCACTATGGAGAACAGTATGGAGGTTCCTTAAAAAACTAAAAATAGAACTACCATACGACCCAGCAATCCCACTGCTGGGCATAAACCCTGAGGAAACCATAATTCAAAAAGCGTCATGTACCAAAATGTTCATTTCAGCTCTATTTACAATAGCCAGGACATGGAAGCAAGCTAAGTGTCCGTCAATGGATGAATGGATAAAGAAGATGTGGAACATATATACAATGGAATATTACTCAACCATAAAAAGGAACGAAATTGAGTTATTTGTAGTGAGGTGAATGGACCTAGAGTCTGTCATACAGAGTGAAGTAAGTCAGAAAGAGAAAAACAAATACCATATGCTAACACATATATATATGGAATCTAAGAAAAAAGAAAAAAAGTCGTGAAGAACCTAGGGGCAAGATGGGAATAAAGACATAGACCTACTAGAGAATGGACTTGAGGATATAGCGAGGGGGAGGGGTAAGCTGTGACAAAGTGAGAGAGTGACATGGACATATATACACTACCAAATGTAAAACAGATACCTAGTGGGAAACAGCCGCATAGCACAGGGAGATCAACTCGGTGCTTTGTGACCACCTAGAGGGGTGGGATAGGGAGGGTGGAAGGGAGGGAGATCCAAGAGGGAAGAGATATGGGAACATATGTATATGTATAACTGATTCACTTTGTTATAAAGCAGAAACTAACACACAATTGTAAAGCAATTATACTCAAATAAATATGTTAAAAAAATACTACTTACCAAAACTGAAACCAAAAAAAAAATCTGAAAATTTTAATTAAATAATTTGAACTCATAATAAAGACTTTCCCACAAAGAAACTCTTGGTCCAGATGGTTTCAAGTGTGAATTCCTCACAATATTTATTGTACTAGGTTGAAAAGTATCCCTCCAAAATTTGTGTCCACGCAGAGCCTTAGAATATGACCTTATTTGGAAATAGGGTCATTGTATATGTAATTAGTTAAGATCAGATTATACTGGATTAGGATGGGCCCTAAAGTAAATATGACTAGTATCTTTATAAGAAGAAGAGAAGAGACCCAGACACACAGAGATTGCCATGTGACAATGCAGGCAGAGACTGCAGTAATGTTTCTCTAAGGCAAGGAATGCCAAAGATTACCAGCAACCCCAGGAGGTAGGAAGAGGCAAGGAAGGATCCTCTCCTACGGCCTTCAGTGAAAGCATGGTCTTGCCAACCTTAATTTGTTTCTGGCCTCCAAACTGTGAGAGAATAATTTCTGTTGTTTTAAGCCTCCCATTTTGTGGTCATTTGTTATGGCAGCTCTAGGAAATTAATATTTTTATAAAATAAATAGTTAGGATCTAATTCAAACTCTCTCAGAGTACAAAGAAAGAGAACCATTTCCAATTTGCTCTACTGGGATATGATAAATGTGATATCAAAACGAACGAAGATACTACAAGAAAGTAAAGTTAAAAAACAGTATCACTTATAAATACAGACACAAAAATCCTCAACAAAGTATTATGAAATGAAAATCAGGAGCAACAATCGATATCAATGTATGTTACCACATTAACAGAAGAAAAAAATATGATCTTTTGAAGCAATGCATAAAAGACATTTGATAAAATTCTACAAACATTCATGGAAAAAGTTTTACCAAGCTAAAAATAAAAAATAATATTCCTAGTTTGATAGAAGGAGTTGGAAAGAAAGGAAGGAAGTCTTTTAGCAAGCATTATACTTCATACTGAAAGCTTTTTCTGTAAAATTATAAATGAGACAATGACAAGTGTTTTGACAACTGCTAATGACACTATATTGAAGTGTTCTGACCAGTGCAACAAAGAAAAAAAAAATTTAAAAAAATTAAAAATTCAGAGGATTTAAATGGAAGAAAAAAGTCCTTATTTGCAGATAATATGATTGTATTCATAGAAAATCCCAAAGAACCTATAGATGAGTTATTGGAATTTAAAATTAATAACTAAATTTAGAAAACATTGCTGAGTTCAAGGTTAAAATTTTAAAATCATTATATTTCTATGAACTAGTAACAATTAGAAAATAAAATTTATAAAATAATAGTATTTACATAACAGGGAAAAATTATAAAATATTGTGATGGTTAATTTTACATATCAACTTGACTGGCCATGGGATGCCCAGATTTCTGGGTGTGTCTGTGAGGGTGTTTCTGGATGAGATTATTATTTGAACTGCTGGACTCAGTAAAGAAGACTGCCCTCCACAATGTGAGTGAGCATCATCCAATTCATTTGGGGCCTGAATATAACAAAAGGCAGGGGATGGAGGAATTTGCCCTCACTTTTTTTTTTTCTGACTCATTGCTTGAGCTGGAACTCAGCTTCTCCTGCCCTCAGACTGGGATTTACACAATTAACTTCATTGGTTCTCAGACCTTTGGCTTGAACTTCTTTACTTTGGATTTAAATTACATCACTGACTTTCTTGGGTCTCCAGCTTGCAGATGGCAGAGCATAGAACTTGCCAGCCTCCATAACTGTGGTAGCCAATTCCTTGTAATATCTTAACATTACTATCTTAGGAATAAATCTAATGAAACTGAACTTTTATCTTATTTTATTTATTATTATTTTATTTTATTACTGAGGCTTTCATTCTGCTTAGAATATAGAAAATAACTAGAGAAATTCACTTGCACCCTGGAATTTCCTGTGGGGTGTCTCTCACTTCAGGAGTTAATACAATAGGTCTGAGTTGCTCAAACTTGCATACTCCCAAGCAGTGCCTGTTTCGTGACTGACTCTTAGGTGGTTTCTGAGAATTGACATCTTGAAATGTTCTGATAAAAATATTTTGCTCACTCAGGACTTTGAAACAATTTGTCTAGATAGTTTGTGCAAACACTCTGATTTGTGATAAACACCTGCTTTCCTTCTGGGGGCCTGGAGTACACCAGTTCAGTAACTGCAATTAGTCATGAAGACACTGTATGTCTATGTGGGTGACCTCTGATAAAAACCCTGGGCACATAGGCTCAGGCCAGCTTCCATTTTGCATGTGTTACTCTCAGTTGCTGGAGAAACTAAGCACATCCTGTGCAACTCTCCTTCAGGGGACTTGTGCCTTTTCCTTTCGGTGATTTTGCTTTGTATTCTTTTGCTGCAAAAAACTGTAACCAGAAATTACATAACAACTTCTGAATCTTATGAGGCTTTCCAGTGAATCACCAAACTTGTGTTGATCTCTGGGACCTCTGATGCAGGCCCAAACAGTGAGAATAAACTATATAACTTATAAAAATCATTATTTTAAAAACTCTTAAGAAAGTAAAGGTCACAAGGAAATCTATTGGCTTAAAATCCAAGAAACATCAAGTCCTTTTCAGGAAGAAATAGATCAACAGCTGCTTTTATCTTTGGCAGAACAGCAGAAAGCAGAGAAATCTACCATAGTCATGTTAAAAGAAAACAAAGTTTTAACATGTTTTTACAAGACAAGTTTGGATTGGTATGCTGGTTTACTATGCACTTACCTGCCAACTTGTACCCAAGTTCTTCATCAACTGTTCACAAGAATGATTGTGGACAGAGCATGAGCACTGAGATAAAATCTCCTTGAGTCACAGGCTATAAAGGGCTTACTGATATATGAGGGCAAGGAAGGAGAAACAAAGTACACCCCACAGGTACTCCATGCCTTGTAATGAGTACCAAACAACAACAGTCAATGACTGGAGGAGAGCAGGAGAGATAAGATATTCTTTCAGGCAATCAGATTCCAAGTCCCGATGAAAGAAAGGTTCTGATAACATACTCAATTACAGCTGGCCCTCAAACAACACAGGGGTTAGGGGTGCCAACCCTCTGCAGAGTCAAAAATCTGTGTATAACTTTACAGTCAGCCCTCCATATACACAGTCCTGCATCCATGGGGTCAACCAACTCTGGATTGTGTAGTACTGTAGTATGTATTTATTTTTAAAAATTGATGTATAAGTGGACCTGCACAGTTCAAACTCATGTTGTCCAAGGGTCAACTGTAATTTTAAACCTGTGATAAATTCAATCTAACTAAAAAGAAAAGCCCAGCATACACTAGACCCAGTTTAACTATAGACTAAATTGGCTTAGCACAGTATAACAGACTCACAGCAGCAGCAGCATGCTCTTTTCTAGGCCTATATTAGTTTCCTAGGGCTACTGTACTAATTACAACAAACTAGGTGACTTAAACAACAGAAATTTATTCTCTCACAGTTCTAGTGGCTAGAGGTCTGAAATCAGAATATTGGCAGGGCAGGCTCCTTCTGAAGGCTCTAGGGAAGAACCTTTTCTCATCTCTTTTAGCTTCTGGTGGTTGCTGGCAATCCTCAGCATTTCTTATTTTGTAGCAGGATAACGCTAGTCTCTACCTCTGTCTTCATATGGCCTTCTTCACTATGTCTCTCTGTTTATGAATCTCCCTCTTCTTATAGGAACATTAATAACTGGAATTAAATCCCACCCTATTCCAGTATGACTTCATCTTAATTTGATTACATCTGCAAAGACCCTATTTCCAATCAAGGTCACATTCTCAGAGACCAGAAACTAGGACTTCACCATATCTTTTGGAGGCACACAATCTAAACAACAAAAAGGTCTAGATATAAATCTCTAACCACTTAAATCTCTGCTATTCTTTTATTCACAGTGTTTTGCATTTACTCAAAAATTATGAGACATGTGAAGAACAAGACAATGTAGCCCATCATTAAGAAAGAAAAGAGTCAAGAGAGCCAGATCTAGAATAATCTGGTGTGTCAAAGCAGACACTTTAAAATAAATATGTATATGTTATAGAATCTAGTGCAAAGTGTGGATGATATGCATGAGCAGATAGATAACTTCAATAGAAAATGAAAACTATACAAAAGGGCCAAATGGGAATTCTGAGATGAATTATTTTTATGGGCTTACATGCATAGTGGATATAGCACAGGGAGAAGTTGCTGAATTTGAAGACAGTTCAGTAGAAATTATTCAATCTAAAACACAAATGGGAAAAAAGTTTTAAAACTAAACATCAGAGATATACAGAACAATAAATTTGTGTTAATGAAGCACAGAAGGAGAAGAAAATAGATCAGAAGACTTTTTGAAGAGATAGTGTTTAACAATTTTCCAAAACTGATGAAAGAAAGCAAACACACAGATCCTAGAAGTTCAGAAAATTCAAAGGATAAATATTAAGAAAACCACAATTAGGTACATGATATTCAACCTGAAAATCAAAGATAAAAAGAAAATTTTAAAGGCATTCAGAAAAAAAAAGACACATTACCCAAAAAGCAATGATAAGAATGAAGACTGACTTCTCATCAAAAACAATGGAATACAGAAAGCAATACTACATTTTAAATTACTGAAATAAAACACCCTGTAAATCTAATATTCTACATGCAGCAAAAATATCTGCTAAAAATGGAATAAAGATTTTCTCAGGAAAAATAGTTGAGAGAATTACTCTCCAGCAGATCTGTACTACAAGAAATACTGAACATTCCTTAGGCTGAAGTTATAAAACAATGAATAAAGAACACAAAACAGAAACATTAAAATGTTCATAAATATATATGATTTTACATCTAAAAATTATTATTTCTATATACACATTAACACACAATATGTGCTATAGATACACATATAAAGTTGACCCTTGAACAACATGAGCTTGAAATGCACAGGAGCACTTGTCCACAAATTTTTTACAATAATAAATTCTATATTACTATATAATCCACAGTTGGTTGAATCCATGACTGTGGAATTACAGATATGGAGGAACCACAGATATGGATGGCCAACTAAAAATTATACAGATTTCGACTGAGAGGGTTGGCACCCTTAACCCTTGCATTGTTCAAGGGTCAACTATATATTTAAAATTCTTTAAAAGATTGTTTGTTTTAAAAATGTGAGAAATGTGGAGTACAGATATATGTGTGTATATGTGCGTGTGTGTGTGTGTGTGTGTGTGTGTGTAAAGTATATGGCAGTAAGATTACAAAGATCAGGAAAGTGTTCACTGGAGTATACTTTGTAAGGTCCTGACAGTGTTCATGAAGCAGGAAAATATTTGCTGAAGACTGTACTGCACCATTCAGTGTGGTAGTTGGTGCAGGTCTCTAGCTATTCCGCACTTAACGTGTGCCTAGTCAGAATTTAGATGTGCTATAGTGTAAAATACAACCAAATTTCAAAGACTTGGAAGGAAAAAAAAAGTAAAGTATCTCATTAAAAATTTTATATTGCTTACATTTGAAATGATAATAGTTTGAATATATTGGTTTTAATAAAATATATTAGCAAGATTAATTCTGTTTATTTTTACTATTTCATTTTTTAGTTTTTGGCCATGCCATGTGGCTTGAGGGATCTTAGTTCCCTGACCAGATTGAACCCGCACCGTCGGCAGTGAAATCGTGAAGTCCTAACCATTCCTAACCACCAGAGAATTCCCTATTTTTACTATTTTAATGTGCCTACTAGAATATTTGAAATTATACTTGGCCCACATTTATAACTCATATTATATTTCCATTAGGTAGTACAACTCTGGAACAACCACTAGAGATAACATAGAAAAGATAAAATTAAAAGTCAGTAGATGGATGGAAAGAAATACTAAAATTATTAAATTTAATGATAAAAGGCAAGAAAGAAGGAGGGGGAAAGAGCCAATGGAACAAATAAAATTTAACACCAAGAGAACAGACTTATCTACAAGTGTGTCAATAATTACATTAAATATAAATGCAATAAAACTTATTTAAAAGCTTAGATTGCTATATTGGACAAAAAAGCAAGACCTAGTCCAACTATATGTTGAGTATAAGAAACATACTGAAGGACATATATCAATTACTAAACAATGGATTTAAAGATTTACCATTTAAACACGAAGCATAATAAAGCTAGTGTGGCTGTATAAATATGTCACAGTAACAAAAGTCACAGTTCATAAAGAAGAAATGTATATGTACCTAACAAAAAAGTACTCAAAAACACGAATAAAAAATTAATAAAAGCAATGCAACAACTCCCCACTGAATGCTGCTGACCTTAAAGCATTTCTGTATTACTTTTAAAAAATTAGAAATGTTTTAAAGATTTGAACACTATCCACCAAATTGACCTAGTTAACATTTATAGATTCTAATATCTAATAACTACAGGAGACACATTATTTTCAAGTGTACATGGAACATTCACCAAGAAAAACCATATACTGACCCATAACTCAAGTTTCAATTAATTTTAAAGAATCAAAATCATAGACACACAAAAAATCATAGAGAGGATGTTATCTGATCATGCCAGTATTAAATTAGAAACCACTAACATTAAGATGGCTAAAATATCCCTCAAATATTTATAAACCAAACAAAACACTCATAGATAACTCAGACACCACAATGAAAATAGTTTAGTTCAAAATATATTTTGAACTAAATGATAATGAAAAAACATTATGTCACAACGTGCAGGATGCAACTAAAGCAGTACTTATAAGGAAATTTTAACTTAAAGGCCCAATTTAAAAGCCACAATCAATGATCTATGCTTATCTTTAAGGGTCTATAAAAGAAGAGTAAATTGAACCACAAGTTGAAGAGAGAAAATAACAAAATGACAGCAGAGATCAGTAAAATGGAAAACAATAAATAGAGAAAAATGACTAATGTCAGAAGTGTTTCTATATTGAAAAGAATAATAAAACTGAAAAATCTCTAGCAAGATTGAATGAAATAAAGAGAAACTACAAATTCTAAATATCAGGAATTAAAGAGGGATTATCACCACATATACTACGGCCACTAAAGAGAAAAATATTATGAACAATTTTATGCCAATAAATTTGTCAACATACATTAAATGCATAAATTCCTTGGAAAAAAACTTATAAAAATTGGAACAAGAACAATGTAAGTATCCCTATATCCATTAAAGAAATTAAATTGTAATTAAAAATTCCCCCACAAAGAAAATGTCACTCCAAGATGGTTTCACTGGTGAATACTATCAAATATTTTAGAAAGAAATATAAGTTTTAGATCCACTCTTTTCAAAAATGGAGGAGGATACAATACTTGCCAACTCACTCTATGAGGCCTACATAATGCTGACATCAAGACCACAAAATCATATTAGAGACTGTGTTCCTTATGAGCATAGACTCAATAATAATCATATTAGCAAATAGAATATAGACATAAATAAAAACGATAATATGTTGCAAATAAGGATTAATTTTAGTAATACAAGAGTGACAATTTATGAGATTCAAACAATGCAATTCATCAGAGTAACATATTAAAGGAGAAAAATTATATAATTACATAATAGATATAGAAAAAAATTTTGACACAATTTTACTTACCCATTCATGATAAAAGTACTTACAAACTTAGAAGAAAATTTCTCAAATTCATAAAGAGCATCTAAGGAAGACCTACAACTAATAAGATACCCAACTTTGAAATATTGAACAATTTCTCCCTAAGATCAGAGTAATGCAAAGATGCCCATTCTTACCACTTCTATTCAACATTGTACTGCAGGGCCTAACAATTGCAATTATGTAAAAGAAAGAAACAAAAAATCATATAAATTAGACATAAATATTTAAACTTCCTTTGTTGGTGCAAAAATAGACAAATAGATAATTGAGCTGAATATAATAGCTAGAAACAGATCCTAATTTATGACAAAGTTGTCACTGGAATACAGTAGAAAATGGTTTATCTCTTCAATAAATTATGCTAAAGCAATTGGCTTACATATGAAAAAAAATAGCTTTTACTCCTTCCCTACATCATACATAAAATTTAACTTCACATGGAATCTAGATATAAATATTAAAAGAATAACAGTTTTACAATAAATGCTGGAGAGGATGTGGAGAAAAGGGATTGGAGTGGTTGGAAAGTAAATTGGTGCAGCCACTATAGAAAACAGTATGGAGGTTCCTTAAAAAACTAAAAATAGAGTTACCATATGATCCTGCAATTCCACTCCTGGGCTTATATCTGGAGAAAACCATACTTCCAAAAGATACATGAGAACTTCCCTGGTGGCGGACTGGTTAAAAATCCACCTGCCAATGCAGGGGGCACGGTTTGATCCCTGGTAAAGGAAGATCCCCCATGCTGCAGAGCAACCAAGCCCACGCACCACAAATATTGAGCCTGTGCTCTAGAGCCTGTGAGCCACAACTACTGAAGTCCGCGCATCTAGAGCCCGTGCTCCGCAACAAGAAGCTACTGCAATGAGAAGCCCGCACACGCAATAAAGAGTAGCCCTTGCTCGCCACAACTAGAGAAAGCCCACATGCAGCGACGAAGACCCAACACAGCCAAAAATAAATAAATAAATAAATTTATTTAAATAAAAAAGATACGTGTACCCCAGTGTTCATTGCAGCACTATTTACAACAGCCAAGACATGGAAGCAACTAAATGTCCATCAACAGATGAATGGATAAAGAAGATGTGGTATATATATATACAATGGAATATTACTTGGGCATAGAAAAGAATGAAATTATGCCATTTGCAGCAACATGGATGGACCTAGAGACTATACTAAGTGAAGTAAGTCAGACAGAGAAAAACAAATATCATACAATATAACTTACATGTGGAATCTAAAACACAAATGACCTTATTTACAAAACAGAAACAGACTCAGAGACAGAAAACAAACTTATGGTTACCAAAGGGGAAAGTGGAGTGGGGAGGGATAAATTAGGAGCTGGGGATTAACTGAAACTACTATGTATGAAATAAACAACAAGGTCCTACTGTATAGCACAAGGAACTATATTCAATACCTTATAATAACCTATAATGAAGAAGACTATGAAAAAGAATTTATGTATAACTGAATCACTTTGCTGTATACCAGAAACTAACACAACATTGTAAATCAACTGTACTTCAATTAAAAAAAGGAATAAAATTTTTAGAAGGTAACATAGAAGAGTATCTTCGTGACCTTGAGTTAGACAAAAATTTCTTAAACAGGAGGAAAAGACACTAACCATAAATGAAAGATTGATAAATTGGAATTCATTAAAAATATAAGATTCCTGTTTATCAAAATAAGTCATTAAGGAATGAAAAGTCAAGCCTTAAAGAGAAAGAAGATTTTATGCACACATAGCCAAAGGGTCTAAAATATATAAATTCCTACAAGTGAACAAGAAAAAAAGAAAAACAGACAACTAAATTAAAAATGGGGGAAAGGACTTAGATACAATACCCCAAAAAGAATATTTAAATGACCAATAAACAACAGTAAAAATCCCTTAATATCAACTGTGCAAAGATGTGGAGCATCTGAAACTCTCATACGCTGTTGAATATAAAATTGGTTTAATCACTCTGGAAAACGGTTTGGTAGTACCTTTAAAAGATAAATGTTCATGGATCTTGTGCTCTGTCAGTTCCATTCCTAAGTATATCCTAACAGAAATGCAGGCAAACAAAGACATAGGCAAGGGTGTTCTTGGCCAGTACCAGGAGTAGGGTGAAGTAAGGGAGATGCCTAGTACCCAAAATTTGAGGAGGTGCTCACTCCCAGGGTCATAAAAGTGCCAGTGTGATCCTGAGAGTGAGTGCTTCCTCAAATTTTGCACCCCAGGCACCTCTCTTGCCTCACTCTAGTCCCATCCCTGGTCTTGGCAGCAGTGTTCATAAGAGCAAAAACAACCGAATATCCATCAACTGTAGAATAGACTAAGTAAACTGTTATTTAAAATTCATCATACAGCAGTGAAAAGGATGAATAGTAATATGCAACAACACATAACAATTCCACAAACAGTGTGGAGCCTAAGAAGTCTTTCACAAAATAGTACATGATTCCATTCATACGAAGTTCAAAATCAGGCAGAACTGATCAATTACAACAGGGGTCAGAAGAGTAATTAGTTTCAGCGGGAATAATGATTATAAATGCGCCCAAGAGAGGCTTCTAGAGTCCTGGTAAAAGTCTGTATCTTGATCAGCGTGGCAGTTACATGGGTATGTTCATTAGCAAACATCGATTGAGATGGATATGCTCATTATATGTTTATTATCTATCATTATATGTCACTATGATTTGCTCACTTCTGTGTGCTATTCAGTTAAAACATTTACAAAAATAAAAAGCAATGGAAATGAACTTCCATTTCTGGATACTGATATTTTGAAATGGGGACCATAAAGGGGAGAAGGGTACCAGTGGGCTTCCCCTGTATCTGTAATGTTTCATTTATTTTAAATTATACTGAAACAAATATGGTAAAATGATACAATTTGATAGAGGTGAGCAATGGGTACACAGTTCATTGTTGTACTCTTCACTTTTCTCTTTCAAATGTTTTATACTTAAACACACACACACACACACACACACACACACACACACAAAACCCAGCAATGTGGGTTATCTGGAGCTGGGATCTGATCTACCAAGAGGATAGTTCAACCGACATAATTAACAATACCTCTTGCAAAACACTATAAAGCTTTGCCTTCCCTAATAGACTTCTCATTCTGCTCCCTGCCAAGGCAAAATATGCTATTTGCAACAAGCCCTTCAATTCCATTCAAGAAAATTTTGCAAAATGAGGAGAGCTTGTTTCTAGCTTTCCTTTAATACTATAGGTTTTGAAACTGAAGCTTCAGAAAGAATATCCTGCCCTTCTTGTGTCTCCATCAAAGTCTGATGTTCCTTGGAAAACAAATTACAAGTGGTTCTGTTCACCTGTCACTGATCCCAAATCACAGAAAAGATAATAAATAAGATTAACTTTACACTCACAAGGTCTTCTGTGTGACAGACTTTCAGATGCAGATACAAAACTGGAAGAGTTGACTTTTCACACTTCCTTTCGCCTTTTAAGCTCAGTTTTATAAGAAAGTACCAGAAGTGCTGGGACTTTCATTACGCTTCAGTTAGCCTTTGCTTACCTCCACTTAAGGAATCGCTTCCTCTCACATTAGAGATAGACTGACAGGAAATACTCTGCCCTCCCCCATGTCCTGGCTGAGAGCGGAAGATACCCATGGTACAGGACAGAACCAACTGAACAGCTTAAACACAGATACAAACCAGCCCAATGTTCTGCATCCAACCTGAGACAGGCTGGATTAGACAGCTCTCTGTAGACCTGTTCCTGATCTCCTTTGATTCCAATTCTCTCCCAGCTCTAGGTCAGTTTTAAAAAGTCGGGGGTGGGAATAGAGGACCTCAGAGATGGATCCAAACAGACATGGTAGTAAATCAACCATATGAAAAGACCAAGGTAGGTATGATATAGTGAAAAGAGCAATAAGTTTAGAGTCAGAAGCTCTGTATTATGATTCTGACTTACTGGGCTGAGCAACCAGTAGCAAGTCATTTTACCCTGAGTCCCTTTCCTCTCTGCAAAATGAGCGAGGTAATGACTCTTTCTTTCAGCAGTTTTGTGTGGTTTGCATGCTGTGAAATATTGAAAATATTACATGGGCATAGACAGTAAAAGAAAATGCCTATCATTGGCTCACCTACTAGTCTAAACCTTGAAAGCACTATCTAATTTATCTTTAAGTCAGCTTTCATTCTTTTCCCTATATGCTCTTTAGTCGTTACATGTTCATTTCATTTCTTCCAGTTCCTTTTACATCTTCTCGACCGGCCATTTAATATCTTCATAACACACTATGAAATGTCAAGGTATTTGAGCTTTTGCACCTCGGAGCTTTTCAGTTTTGATGTGTCTAAATTCTATCTTTTGGTTGAAATGAATATGCGCCATTCACAAGCAGACCACCAGATGATAGACACCTCTCAAAAGACAAGTTAACCAGACATTACTGAGTCATGTAGTCATGCCGTTCATCCAGATGGCACCAGGAAGGGTCAAGTTTTTGAACGGAAGTAATTATGAATTATAAGTAAGGAAGTATTTCCTAACCCTAAGGCTATGCCACAGCCTATGCCAGATTGCATGCTTTGGAACATCATTGCAATAAAACTGACAAATTTTATTTGTTTCTCTTTACAGAGTAATGTAGCATTTGCAATTGGCAGATTGATGTTTCCAGTTTCACCTAATTTGGAGGGGTTTGTAATTTTTTTTTAAGATGTATTTGTGTTGAAAAAGAGATGTTCTCTCCCATCTCATAATTCTACTGACTTTTAGCTCAAACTCCCTCTCCCCACAAGGTAAGAATGTTAGGGTATCCATTCCTTTCTTCTCTTTCCACTCTTTTACTCAGTCCATACCAAGGGAAGAAAAGTCACTGATCTGATTTTTCAGAGCATCCCACTTGACTCTTTGGCATGATTGCCACTTTGGCCATTTTATCTCCTTCTGTCTTCCTTTATGAAGTAGGGACATAGTCCCTAATCAATGAAGCTGGATGAATAACTCATTTCAGGCCAGCACTGCAGGCTTTCTTGTTTTCAACTCAGCAGAAGAGAAAAATAGGTATTTGAATTCAGTGTCAGTCCTCTGCCTTGCCTTCAGTTCAGTTTTACCAGACATCCTTGCATTCGGAGTTACAGGGTACTTGTTTTCCATTAGTCTAGAGACACTGTATATGTTCTCATCAGAAAGAAATCTAAAAGCGCATCTGTATCACCTCAATTTGGGGTCATGAGTTTGAGTATGTGCCCTGTAATTGTGAGGAACGAAGGCAGGCTCATGCAGCCCACACTGCTAGGTCAACCCCACATTGCATTGGGCAATGTTCTTGGATAATGCAACAATAGGATTTCATCAAATTTAATTGTCATCCAGAAGCATCTCTTGAAGAAAATGCCACCTTTTGGTTAGCATGAGTAGACTTTCCTTCCAGATGCTACAGCCTGTAGCTGGGAGTATCAGGTTTCCCTAGCAGCCTACAAAACCCCGTTCTGAGGAAATCTGAGAATAGAATGAAACTGTTACCATTTAGGTCAGAACCCAGAATCACAAGACAGAATTTAACATCAGGTTACAGTTGAGCGACAGAAACTAGGCAACATCTGTGATCAGCCAGCTAGGGGATAACCTCTGACCCACTACCGTGGGTCATAAGGGTTTGTCAATGTCAAACATTCAGGATGACAGTAGCAAGCACTCAATGAGCATGGATATAGGGAATGCAGACCATGGTCAGAAGTTTCTCTGCTTCTCACCATGGAAAGAAGTCTGAAAGGAGAATTCCAGACCTAGGATCACAATGACTACCACTGTCAAGTGACACCCAAACATTCTAGGTGGCAAGACAGACCGTGAAAACATTTTCTTGACATTTTGCTGTAGAGCAGGATATTCAAAAAAGAGAATGAGGAATAAACACGTTTAAAGATCCTTTACTCTTCCCCTCTCCATATGGAAAAAGTACTGATTTCCATAAAAGGTGTTCATCTGATATCCTGGCAGGATATCAATCCTACTGTTCTCTTTGTTCAAGAAATAGTTGATCATAACATCTGCACTTCCTTCACACAAATTTGTTACCGAGTTTCCAACAGTACGTTTCCACACTTCATCAACAACCTCCTGTTAAAAATGGGCAGTGCCCAAAGAATTTCCTATGAAATACGTGTCCCTAGAGATGCTCTTTTCTTTGAGATGAAGGGAGAACTTGCAATGGTCATATATAATTAAAGAAAGCAAAGTAACAAACTTTCCTGGATATTCACAGGCATGTTAGTATATCAAAGGCTCTGAAAAACCAGGCAAAAAAACCCCCACAAAAAAACCTCTGATTAGCCTTTCCCCCCTAAACCTGAGTGCCCAGAATCTTTCTTTGCCATGTAATAGCTATTAGCATCTCATATCACAGAACTGATATTCAGAAGGGCATATATTGGAAAACTCTGTCCCGTCTGGAAGTATGTGTGGGGGTCTTGACTCTCATTTCCTATCCCCAGGGCAGCTGAGAAGAGAGGGAAAAAAAGAAGAGAAACAAAGGAGCTCTCCTACAAGCACATCTGAGTGGTCCAATGTATTGTTAACATGTAGGAAGAACTGTATTTATGGTTGAGTAGCCAAACATACCGGAAATTAGAAGGCTGCAGCACCATGATACCTAGATGACGCATGCTGCCCTGATTTAATGGAACAGTTTGTAATCTGAACCCCACACATGCAAGAGAATGAATCCTTTTTCACTTCCCTCAGGCCCATTGGAAAAGCTCGGCTATGAATTGCTTGAAGGTGACCTCGGCAGCAGCCAGCCCTTTTCTGGAGGATCACTGGCCCATTGCCACCTTCTCAGCTAGGCACTTCCAGCCCCTGGGTCTGAAGGACCTGTGATTCTGTCCAGGCAAGTCCCTGAGGTGATGTGCAAGAGAAGAAGTGAAAACTGCAGGGAATTAGAAAGATCAACCCCTGTCTTAGTCAGCTACTACTGTGTTAAAAGCCACCCCAGCACTTAGAGGTACAAAGCAATGATTTACTATTGCTCCCGATTTTGAGAGTTGGCTGGTCCCTGCTTACAAGTTTTGTGTTCCTTGTGGTGTAGCTGAGGCCACTCATGTGGCTGCATTTGACAGAGGACTTACCTGGGGCTGGGATATGTAAGGTACCCCTGATCCTCCAGGGTCTCTCACACTATTCCGTAGTCTAGTCTGAACTTTCTCACAGCAGAGAAACTGGGCCCCAAGAGAAGGGGACCGGGAACTCCCGGTTCTCTTGGGGCCTCAGCTCCAAAGTCCCAGAACATCATTTGTGATGCATTCTACTGGTCAAGGCAAGTTCCAAGGTCAGTCCAGATTCAGTGGTCCAGACTTCACCTCTTGATATGAGAAAAGCATTTCACATAGGGAGATGGGAGGGCTGTAGATGGTTATTTATGGAGACCACCTAAAACAATATCCAACATTTCACATTCCATGGCTTCAGTGGGTGGTAAACAGGAAAAAGCCACCACCATCATTCTTGACAAAGCAGCAAATTCAAAATGCAGTCTTTTTTTACCTGGACCTATATGATCCTTCAGAAAGATAAAGGAAAAACATTACAGACCCCTACTTGGCTCCAATCAGAACAAACTCAATGAGCATCTAACTCCTTCTACCCTATTATTTTCTAAGGGTAAGCCTTTTTAGGAGGTGACTGGAATCCTGGATTAACATTAAGTTCCTTTATGGACATATTATATTCCCTGGCTACTCAGTAAATTATAAATGAAACTTCTAATTTGATTCATGTTTTCATTCCTCACTCACAGTCCTTCCTGAGAAGCAAGCAAGTATCCTTCTTATCAACATTCCAACTGACCTCTGAGCCTGGAATATGCCATATCCAGGAAAGAAAAGCTAACTATTTATTTAACAGTATTATCACCCTCCCTTAAAGAAGCCAGCTTTTCTTTTGCCTCATTCACCACTTGAAGCACAAGGGAAAGCTGAGTGGGCTGGGCAGCTGCCTATGTACTACATTCTGAGGGATACTAAGAAGGGGTCCTGTCCAAAAATAATCCTTACAGCTGCCATGACATGATGCCTGAAATTCCACCAGAGAGATTCATTTCATTCACTTATGGTGTTGGTTCTCCCGAGATTCAAGGACAGAATGCAAAGACCCTCGGATATGGGAACATATGGGGTCATCGTCATCCAGAAAGGTGTGGGTGTCTCCTGTGGACAGGCTGTATGTTCCTGGAGGTCTGAGCACCCCAAGGGTAGAGAAAGATGAAGAAATAGGGCACACCTCTTCAATTTCATAGTGTTCTGAAGGTTGTTTGTTGGAGGGAAAGGAAAGGCACAGTAGAGAGAAGAGAAGGAGTGGGAGAGGGGAAAAAGAACATATTCCAAAGTTTTCATTTCAAGAATTCTTAAACTAACATTTTTCATAATGATTTTTAGTACCAGGATGAGAAGATATTAAGGAATCAGTGTGCCTAGCAAAGAGAGTTAAAAGAAAAACTTCTGAATTAAGCTTTACTCAAGACTGTAAACCAAAAATAGCTAATATTTGTACTGTGCTGCCCATGAGTCAGGTTATGTTCTGAGAACCTGACATAGTTTAGTTCACTTGGTCATCACAAGTCTTGTGATGTAGGTGCTTTTATTATCCCCATTTTAGAGATGGGGAAACTTGAGGCCAGAAAGTTAGATTAGCTAGTAAATGGTGAAGCCAGAATTTGAACCCAGGCAGTCTGACGGCTAGAAATCAAGGCCTCCACCATTTATCACTGCACTGTGATGCTCACCAAGGACCGTTATATACCTGGGTGCTTACATATTCAGAGAACATGCTACACGGTTAAGATTTTCAGTACTGGCAAAGAAAATTTTGAATCTGGAGTTAGTTATTTCTTATTGAATTTACTATTGATGTTAGAATTTTTATAGTGTGTGCTTCACATTTATAAAATTAAAAGTAGTATTAAAATGTTTCCTTCAAAAATAATACATGGAAACTATTTTTCTAATGTTTATTCAAAGTGACCCAAAATTTATGGTCAGGAAGGCAGTACTGAAAAAAATACTAGAAAAACAAATCTCCATTTCTGAGAAGCACTGTTTCTTCCCTTATTTTTTTAAACCAAAGGATGTGTCATAAAGTTGTACTGCCTGATGCCCAGGCATACTTAAGACACCCCCATGCACCACAGAAGGTGGGATTCTGAGCAGTCTCACCCTGCCCAATGGGTCAGGTGGCCTCTCTGCCAGGGCCAGAGCAACTCACCACTGTAGAAACTGAGGACCAGCTCTGAAAACATACCTTTCTCTATTTCTTGTTGGTTAGATATTTGGTCAACTATAAATCCCAGAGATGATGTTTAATTTTCACCTACCCATGTTCTCTACTACTCCTCTCACTTTCTTCCACTAATCTTATAAACACACACAAGTTCTCCTTCTCAAGTGGTTGAAGGGATTGAAGGAGTCATTTTGCTGGTGTGAGAGAAGAGCTCAAAGCTGCAAGTGAAATCACTATCATAGACTACCATTAAGTGATCTAGCCACTTAGACTAATTTAATAGAAACTGAAGTTAGCTTACAGCCAGAAAAGACAAGAGTATGGCAAATGTACCACCATAAATTTCTATCAGTAAATTCTTAACGCTTGAAAGCACTAAGTCAGTTTAGGAGGCCTACTTACTGAGAAGGGACTGTCATATTTAGTATTTAAGAATCCAGGGAGATAACTTCCTGCCCTACTCTCTGGCTTTGAGATAACTGAAGTGAATCATACATTAGGAATGAGAAATGTAGTTTCCAAAAGGATACACTAAAAATGCAATTCAACCAGAGGAAGCAAAATCATCTCCATCTCCTGTACCGTCTCCCCCTAGTGGTGCTCAACCCAGCTCAGTACCATGCTCCTCCCACTAGCAGGCAATTGGAAATACTTGAACTTTCGTGAGTGGTCACAATGATTGAGAGGCACTGCTGGCATTTAATGAATGGCAGCCAGTGACGCTAAATGTCCTGCAACGTGCCATAGAAGGGTGCCGCACAGTAGAGAACTTCCTAACTGAAATAGCACAACAGCATCCTTATTGAATACTGCTACTGTTAGACAGCTGCCACACCATCTCTCAGAGCATCGAGTTTCTGACCTACTGTCTACTTGTCTGGAATTAACAAATTAGCTCTCCGTGTTAGAAAGTCATAATCTCCTCCTCATTTTTTAATTAAGACGAAAGACTATAATTCACCTCAGCCCTGTGCTGTTGAAAGGGATCAAAGAAATTACTTAAGTGATATGTACATCTGGTGGATAGAGAATAACAGGAGAAAATCCCTCTTTAAGTACTAGTAAGATCCATGGAATTCTGTGACACAGGAGGACATCAAGTGGTTGGATTTGGAAAAGAGGCAGTAGATGAAGAGAAACAAAGATGTGAGCCAAAGTAGGCTATCACATGTCTTTCCTTCCCAACTTCCCTTTCTCCCCAAACAGTTATTGTGACCACTTTCTATAGGCATTGTGTGATGCAGTGGTGAGCAGGAACTGACATAGTCCTTGGGGGAGACTAACGTTAATAAAATAACCACACAAATAATCTAGTAAATGAGGATTAATGTGATCACCTATGACTGCCAGTTGCACTGCCTCTAGATGAAAAGAGCACCAGATGAGTATTACCTGTGTCACATAGTTCCTGGGTTCTGTTATCAGCAAGTTAGTTAGACCAGCCACTAAACTTTGATAGACTCATTTTTTCCTAGGTATGCAAATGCACATTGCTTTGGACAGCAATGTGAGCTCTTCGTGGCTAAGAGAGAACCTTGTAGATTTTTCAGATTTTAAGCATTACTCATGTCAGCTCAGGATGAGTCATCAGGGATGAGTGACCCTACTTCCTGATAGTCTTAATGACCCCCTCCCACAGAGAGGCCATAGCGCTACCAGCAACACAGGTGGTCTTGAGATCCCTCGTGGGGTTTTCAAGAACAGTCAGTATCATTAAACTAATTCCACAAATGCTTATAGAATGCACCTCTGGGCCTTGCTCTGCATAAAGGCCCAAGTACGTAAAGATGAGTAAGCAGCAGCTCTTGCCCTTGATACACTCCAGCTGGAGAAGAAGATATAACCATACACAGTGATGTGTCCAATGAACACTATGGCCAAGTATCATGGGACCACAGAGGAAGAGGCTGTTTACTCCTGCACTGTGTTCTGAGATAAATCTGTCTGATTCTGAGACAGGCTGGGACCTGGGATCCTTTGCTGCAGTGCTTGCACCTGGACAAATGTCTCCTTGAGCAATAAAATGCAAAGAAATTATAAGGGACTAAAAATAACTGCATGCATGCACAGTTGGGGCAAATTGTGGACAACAAGATACAAAGAGACACAAAGCCCAGCTGCTATATCTGAAGAGCTGGGAGCAAAAGCAGGATACTGTGCAAGCCCCTGCACTCAACACCACCAAAGGAGTGGGCAAAACACCTAAGCCACCCCTCCAGTCCCACCCCTGGACACACCTCTACCCTCACCGCATATAAGGAACCAGTTTGCCCCTCCTTGGAGAGTGAGCAAGGGAACCTATTGTTTGTTCTGGCTCCCCACTGATGCATAAGGGGCCCCGAAAAAGCCTTGCCTGAATTTCTTGTCTGGCCTCTGATCAATTTCTATTGATTGGGGAAGACCAAGAACCCTGGTCGGTATCATTTCCAAAGGAGAATGACTGGAGACGGAGAACCTGACTTTCAGCCTTTCCTGATAGAGATACTTAATGTTGTTTGCTTTGGATAGACTATCCCATGACCAAAAGGTCCCACATTTTTATTGAGTCTGGTTTCTCCACGATGTTTCTTGTCCAAACCTGAATATGTAGTGCTACTTTTTAGGACAATTTAACTTAAATTAGCTGAATAAGGAATTGGGAGACTTCCCTGCATGTATCGGTACATGGGGGCAGCTGTTGACTTTCTCTTTACAAACATTATGAATAGTGCCTGCCTCCCCTCACAGAAACTTCTACTCCAGCTGACACAAACTCATCAGTGTAGCTGCTGCTACAGAGAATAAGGAGTTCGGGGATGGCAGAGAACACAAGGCTGCCTTCCCAGGGAGTATGAATTAACAGTGACCCCTCCTCATCCTCAGATCTCCAATACACTGGGAGCCTCATCCTAGAATTGCTACCTTCTAAATACCTCTCCAGTCCACCTCATTCTTTTCATCCCCATTACGTACCTCCCCCCAAATGCCTTCTGCCCCTCCACCCCTGACTTTTTCCAGGACAAGAATGAAGGTCCACCACCACCTCACCAGTACTCAATCTGCCAGCTCTCTTTTTTGAGGCCAAATTAAGGAGAGCTCTGCTGCCTCCCAAATCTGGAGAAGCTGCGTGGTTGACTTTTCAGAATTGGTCTCTATCTGGAAGCAGTAGGAAATCAACGCAAAGGCCTCATTTAGATCCTGGGGAAATCTGAAAAACAACTAAAATGTCCATAAGGGTCAGAGCAGAAAGAATCCCAGAATGTAAGCTCCTCCCAGGAAATAGAAATCCAGGTAATGAAAATAAGAAAGAGTAAGAGACCCTACTTTTCCTTAGGGTTTCCTGGGATTTTTTCCCTCACTGCCCCTACCTTCAGCTCCTTAGCTTAGTATCTGACGGTTCCTGTTTAGGTAGGCAAACTCAGGTCTGGTTCCACCAGGATAGAGTGGTCCATAAAGAAGCAGTGAACATCATTTAGGCAAGACAGAGTGCATTTCTCCCTGCCCCACCAAACTGAATCAGCTCATACACTTCTGTAAAAATTTTCCACAATTTCCTTTGAGGTTGAAAATGCCTCTGTCTTAGTTTCAGCCCATTTCTTCCAGCTCTCATGCAAGGCGTCAAAATTGGAAGCTAGAAAAATACAAGTTCTTTCTTTAAAAACAAAAACAAACAAAAAAAAAACAGTACAGCAGATTATGTCAAAGGATGTAGTGTTATTTACACACAATATAATGGTCAAGATATTTATGTGTAAAGTATACCCCAAAAACATCTGAAGAGAACATGGGGCAACTTTTAATAAAAGGCACATACCGAATAAGGCAGCTGAAATGGGAAATCAAAAGGCAGTGATGACATCTTGCAAGTTGGGCTGGGAGGTGGGCATTACTAACAACATGTTAGAGATCAAGAATGCAGCACTCAAGAGGTGGGGTGATTCCCACTCCACCATGGCTGCCTCCCAATCTTCCTTTTGAGGTGACTCCTGTCTCTCATCTGGGGACCTATGGCTGGTCAAAGTCACCAGCAGCTCTCCTGGAGCAGCTCAGAATGACTGGCCAAGCTGAAATGGGATAATGGGACAACTTCACCAAAATCTGGGAGGTACAATATTACAATTCTGATGCTGATATTTTAGAGGTCATGGAACCATAAATCAATGTAAAACCACCTGATTATCATCCAGGCATAAGAGACTAGTTTTATCAATGCCTATTGTTATTTAGAGGAAATAATATTTGATAAAGATGTGTATCACATTCAGAGGATAAAGCATAACTTTTTTTTTTAATCAACATTTCCAATCAGATATTGTAAGGTTAATTGTGCTAATATTATGACTTAGGGTCTTAAGAAAGATATACTCCAAGAACTCACTTCTAACACTCTGGTGAAGCAAAGAGTTCCGTGGTCAGAGAACTGAAGCAATACAACAGAAACTCACAATGCTGCCATCTCCGGGAATATAATTTTAGAGTGGCCCCTCCTCATCCTCAGATCCCCAAGACAATAGGAGATTCATCCTAGAGTTCCACGTTCTAAATACTTCCCCAGTTCACCTGCTCCTTTCCATCCCAATGGCCACATAGGTCCTCATGAGGCAGGCTATTCCAAGAATCTCCCACCTTGACCCATCCAATCTTAGTCCCACAAAACCACCAATCATCTTTGACAAAATCAAATCTAATCATGAACTCTACTGCTATAAATTATTTAATGACTTTCTATCATTAGATAAAAAGAATGACTTTCTGGCTAGAGGTAATAAAATCTGAACTCCTTAGTTTGACAGCAAGGACTTTAACCAACCACACTCTTATCTTCGCCTCTTTATCCCCATCTGACAGAATCACAGCCCTTTTCCCCAGCTCAGCTCACTTCATGCTTTAAGCACCCCCAACACACTCACCCTTCCTCAGACAAGCTCTGTGCTTTTGTGCATCTGTGCTTTTCTATACGCAACTTCCTTCACCAAAAATGCTCTTTTCCACCATCTGTACCTGGAAGTCTCATTCAAAACTCAATTTGCCTGAAATCTTTGGGCAAAATTATCTACTGCCTCTGTAGTCACCTCTTTCTGCACGCCTGTCCTCTTTACACGACAAGTAAGTAATTGTGAGTGTGCACTATGTGCCCAGAATATGGTAGTGAACAGAAAAAGAAGAAACCCAGTTCCTGCCATCATGGTGCTTACCTGGAGGGCACAAAGGTTATGAATGTCAAAACTGCTCAAAGTAGTACAGGGGAGGGGCACGTGAGCTTTCAGAATAAATCATAGGTGTAAGTGACTTAGGGAGATGAGGGAAGGCTTTCTTAAATTAGAGATGTTTTAATTGAAATCTGATGAGTACACCAAGCAAAGGCAGGCAGAATTCCACTCACACGAGGGTCTTTTGACCCATTCCAGTCCTTGGACTACTTGTTACCATGCTGCAGCAACACCTGTACAATAATTGAAGGTAAGCATTTAGAAGTTTGGAGCAATTTGACAGAGTCATTTTATGTCCCTTGAATATAATAAAAAGTGAGGCTTTTTTGTGTGTCTTTTTTTTTAGTTTTCTAGTGTTTCATTTTGATTGTCCTTATAAAAATATCAGTCTGTGATGGATTAGAAAATTTAAGAAAACATATCTTTCATCCCAGAGATTTTGAGGAGCACTGCCCCAGTCAGAAGGAAAGTGTGAGAAAAGGGCCCGCACTGGGACAAACCATGGCTCTGGAGGAAGGCCGTGTAAAGTCCCCAGAGCGGGGTGCACAGTGGAAAAGGAAGCGAGGCTGAGGATGTGAATTCTGAGAGTATCAAGCTCACACATGATGACTTCAGTGGTGATTACTGTTGCAACCAACTAGGGAGAGAGGATGGAATCTGAGCAGAAGGGAAGAAGGCCTAGGACTAAGCCCTGAAGAGCTTCAGTCTACAAAGACCATCAGAGGAGCACTAGCCCGTGAAGGAATCGAAGGGGGAGAAGCCAGAGAGGCTGAGTGACAAGAAGTGTGGAGCCTGAAAAGCCAGGAGAAGAGAGGGTTTCAGGTGGGTGGAGTAGTCAGCAGGGTTGAATGCAACCGAGAGGACAAGCTGACTGAAAAATGTCCCTGGATAGAGTGACATAGGAGTCATTGCTGTGCAGAGGCAAACTGGTGGAGAGGTGGGGCAATCCCGAAAGAGTTAAGCAGCGAGGAAGTTGAGGAAAGAGACAGCAAATTGTAGAGCAGTAAAAAAGGAAGAGATCTGGTAGCTAGAGGTAGATGTAGGCACAAACCTTTTTTTCTTTTTTTTTTCGCTTGGGATCATTATTTTTTAATAAGGGAAATGAGCATTTTTTTAAATGATAGGCTCCTGCTGAGAGGGAGAGGTTGAATACAGAAAATATAAACAATAGTTTATGTTTTCTTGAGAAATGGGTAAGATTGGTACCCAAAGCACGAGGAAGTGAACTGAACCCCCAAAAAGACAGGGTTCTTGAAAGAATGGCCTGTAAAATATGACTAAAGAGGGAAAACAGAAAGGAGAGAGAAATGGCGAGAATGTAGATGCATCCAGGAATGGACTGAGTTGTCTGTGAGTCTGAAGGACAGTCATTGTGGGAAGGAGCAAACAAGTCAGCCAGAAAGCAAGAGCATCATAATCAGAGAAAGGAATCCCTGATTTAGCAGCTTGTGAAGAGAACAGATAGCCCTGTATCTTTCCTGTGTGCGTGACTTCTCTTTGACGGTTTACATTTCTTCTTCAAGCTTGTGGTCTTGAATTTCCTTGAGACTAGAGAAAAGCATCTGACTTCTTCCTTATTTTCTAGGAGAAGTCTCCATCTAAGGTGTATCATGCCTCTTTGCTTCTATTCCTTTATTTACGTTAAGCCTGGATGCCTACTTGTTCACTTGCTCATATTTGCTGCGTCTTCTAGTGATTCATCATCTCTGCAGCAGTTCCATCCAGGCCAACAACTGCCAAAGAACAGGAGGGGAAGGGTGAAGAGAACGACGAACTGAAGCACTTCCAGTTTTGCTTTGGGTTCATTTCCAACACCCAACCAGATTGAATGTGTCTTCTGCCACGAGTCACATCTCCCCACAGTGCTCACAGCCTGGGGAGTCAGGAAGTTCACAGCGAAGCCCTGAAAGTCCCAGAAACTGCTGATCAATGTCACGGCTCCCTCTCGCCCTCCTTCCCTAACGCAGTCCCCTTGACTCGAAGCCTAGTCATAAACCAATCTACCTTCCCACCTTGTTACAATGTGGAATTAGACATCTCAGGGATGCTTCTTTTCCACTCCTAGATCTCATCCACCTAATCAAAGAATGATTAGATGGGCCTTTGAGGATTATACCACTTTTTGAACAGGGATCACAGACTGTCAGCCTACGGATGGGATGCAGCTGACAGATAATTTTGTTTGGCCCACACAGTTTTTGAAAGATAGGAACATTTCATATAAAAATCCATCTTCCAGCTACCTTAAAAAAAAAAAAAAAACAGATGATCTGGCAGTCCTCAATGGCAATTTTTCCTCCATGGCAAAATTGGCTGGAACTGAGCTACAGTTGTCCTCTTTATATGGGTGTGCCATTTACTTCCCCCCTCCCTATTCCCTGCTGCCTTAAATTCAGCTCCCTTCAGTATGCTGGTCACCTGGCCCCTGGTTTTAGAGGAGCTATGTGGTATTGTTCTAATCATCTTTCCCTGAGTCCACATTACATTCTGTTTGGCAGATCATTTTTATACCTTATTTTGGGGGTTGTGGCTGGGTTTTTTTTTTTTTTCTCGTCTTTCCAGGTGAATTTTCTTATTTTTTTAATTTGAGATATTTTGTAGCCACCTTTTCTATTTATTCTTTTTTTATGCATTTAAGTTTCCTCTGTATCTTTTTTAATTTACTTATTTTATATTTATTTGTTATTTTTAAAATTTTATTTATTTTTGGCTGCATTGGATCTTCATTGCTGCACGGGGGCTTTCTCTAGTTGTGGAGGCGGGGGCTACTCTTCATTGCGGTGCACTGGCTTCTCATTGAGGTGTCTTCTCCAGTTGCTTCACTGCGGAGCACAGGCTCTAGGCACGCAGGCTTTAGTAGCTGCTGCACACAGGCTTCAGTAGTTGTGTCACGTGGGCTCAGTAGTTGTGGCGCACGGGCTTAGTTGCTCCGTGGCATGTAGGATCTTCCTAGACCAGGGCTCGAACCCGTGTCCCCTACATTGGCAGGTGGATTCTTAACCACTGTGCCACCTGGGAAGTCCCTTCTATTTGTTATTCTTTTTATTATTTTGTGTATTTAAAGAGAGGAGAGTATGTAAAAATGTTTTTATATCATCATAAAAATCTGAAGTCTTCCTTACCTGACTTTTTGACATCTTCTACATCTAAAATGAGCAGTTATCAAAACAGACTGCAAAATGTTTGAGCATCAGAAACAATGAAATTGTTGATAAAGTGCTTTAAGCCCTAAAAATGATGTTACTAAACTATCACATACAAAAAATTTGTAGTGGTCTTTGGTTTTCATGTTAATCTGGATATGCAAAAAAAAATGTAAGTACCTTTTTTTGAGAAAACACTTAAACATAGTATCAGAGGTGAAGGAAACTTTTGGCAAATATCCATCCCTAGCTGGAGGCAATCCATGGATTGTCTTCAAGATGTATAATAATCCCCTGAGAATTTATAAGGCTATACAAGTGGATTTCTGCATTTTTCTTGGGAAAGGAGCTGTATCCTCAGAAATTAAGGAACACTAAGTAGAGTTCAACCCTATCACTTGCCCCTGGGATTAGGATGCAAGCCTTCTCATCCAGTCTCCCTGCCTCCATCAAGCCCATCTGTGGTCAATTCTCCCATAGGGCAGGCAGGGGATTCTTTATAAAACATCAGCTGCTAATGTTCACCTGTTTAACACCTTCCAGTGGCTTCTCACACACTTCGAGTAAAATCCTTGGCATGCCTTTCAAGGCCCCACAGAATCAGCCACAACCCTACTCTGACCTCTGAGTCTCCCTTTTTTGTCCCCTTCCTCACTGTACACCATGCTCATTGACCTCCCTTCTCTTCCTGAACCACCATGTGTGCTCTAGCCGTGGGGCTGACTCACTTGCTGTTCCAAATGCCACTCCCCCAGCTCTTTCATAGCTTGGCTCCTCGTCATCTGGGTCTCAGTTCAAATGTCACCGTGCCACAGAAGTCTTCCCTGATTGCCCGATCTAAAAGTATCCTTCAGTCCCTATTTGATACATTCTTCTTTTTTTATGATCTTCACAGCACTCATTACCATCTGAAAGCATCTTGCTCATTTACCTGTCTCAACCTCTAGCAATACCATCTCCTTGAGAACAGGGACCACGTCTTCCTTCACTACTATATTCTCAGCTCATTGGGTGAATGACTGAATTTTGTGGGTGACAAAGTGGGACTTAGGGAAAATGGCTTATGTGAAGTCCCACAGCTCATGGGAAGCAGAGATCACCATGCAATCCACATGCCTTGAAATCAATTCAGAACCTTCTTCATAAACCCTTAGTTCAGTAAAAGGGAACTTCTACTAAAAGTGGTTAGAAGGTAATGAAAACTACAGATGAATACTGTGGGCACCATTTTATTTTGTCAGTCTTAATGAGATTTTTATTTTGTAAGACTGTACAATAGTATATATGTATATTATATATATACACATTATATATACAACGTTTTTATATATCGATATATACATCCATATCCATATTTGGTGATAAAGTTTTTTCAAAGAAAATGCAATCTCTAATAGATTGTAAAGGCTGCCCACTGATTTCATTAAATTTAATAAGAATTATTTAGGAGCAGTCTAATCAACAGATAGTCATTCAATTGTAGTACATTTACCATTATAACTAAATGCAATGTTCATTAGCTGTATTAATAATATTTATTTTCAAAGAATGGCATCCAATGCTATCATTTACCATTTCACATGGCTCTTCAGCCACTTATAGTAATAAGATTCATAATATATCAATAATAATGCTATTACAGTTAAATGTATATAATTTTTTATCCTCCTAAGAAGTCAAATTGCTAGTGAGTAAATTTTCTTTCTCAGACTCCACCAAATAAGCAAGTAACTGCCAGTGTTGCTAATTGACTAAATTACTCCTGAATGACTCCTGGGTCAAATGAATCCCTGTAAGTTGGTGGTATGAATCTCCCCATTGACAAAAATTCAGAGCTGTATTCAGAGCTGAGAACTATGTCATAGCAGTTCACTAGTGTATCAGTAAAAACAAAAACAACCAAATAAAGTAAAAAAATGAGCTGTTTCAGTGAAGCAAACATGAAAGTTTCCTCTTACAAGAGCCATAAAACATTCTGCTAAAAATAAAACTGTTAATCTTTCTAGGGACATCCTAAAAAATGGGCATTGCAGGGACTTCCCCAGTGGTCCAGTGGTTAAGACTTCGCCTTCCAATGTGGGGAGTGCAGATTCAATCCCTGGCTGGGGAGCTAAGATCCCACATGCCTCGTGGCCATAAAACCAAAACAGAAAACAGAAGCAATATTGTAACAAATTCAATAAAGACTTTATGAATGGTCCACATCAAAAAAAAAAAAAAAGAAACAAAGAAAATGGACGTTGCATCCAGTTTTGGACAATTCATTCTGAGAACAAAGTAGCAGCCTGATTAAAGACTCACAAGGCTGGAAAGGGTTGGTAATCTCAGACTCAAGCAGTGTTTTTGTCTCTCTAGTTGGAAAAGTCTCCTGGGAAGAGAATGGTCAGCCTCCTCACTGTGCCTCTCATGCTTCCAACACAGCAGAAGCTCAAAGGGAGGTTGACTAACCAAGGAACATCCACAGTACAGAAGTGTTCTCATGCCTTAGTGAAGTTTCAGCAGTGTTAAACTAAACCCAAAACCACATTTTCTGTTTTCAGTCCAGTTGGAGAAATGGGGAAGGGTGTGTAGATTTAGGGAGGAGAGTGTGCACTCAGAAGATTCAGGGTGAGATGCTCCTCTTGAAGCCTTGACTCTCCATAATGCTTCTCCATGGAGAGGCAAAACCACAGAGGCAGGAGCTATGAAGTCGAGGCAAAACTTGAAAAATAAACATTCAGGAACATCACTCTATGTTCCTGGATTGCAATCAGGGGACAATATAGTCTTTAGGACTTGAAAAAAATCTTCTCTTTTTGGACTATAAACCAATTAAGTCAATGAGGTTGTTAGCCTGAGAAATCAGCCCTGATATTTCTAATTTTGAATATTTTATTTTAAAAAGGGAAAGTTTTCTAGTCCCAGCTCCAGACATAATTGTAAACCAGGTGTCCTGAATTCAGCCAGTTAACCACTCTATGCCGCGTCCTTTCTCAACAAACTGAAACCTACTTTGTTTTATGTAATAATTCCATGTAGACCTGGAGACGTATCCTGGAAATGGAGTGAGTTTGCTAGTATGTGAGAGAAAGGAAGAGTTTTGGTAAGGGATGACAATAAACCCAGGGATAACCTGACTCCAATGTACAAATGCTCTAAATAGCAGCAGAGGCCAGGTTATCCGACGTGTGAACACTATCACCAGAATTATTAAACATCAGTAGAGCTCACTGTGTGTAAAGCAGGACATCCCCACTGAGCTATTTTTCTGTTCAACAACCTTCAATGATACCAACACCCTACCAGAGTCAAATCTGTCTTCCAAGGCCCCTCTGAACCTGCTGGTCTATACAATCAGATCCATCACCCTCTGCTCCTGGAGACATGCCTTCCACTCCAGGGTGGCTGGCTGCCTTTGTCCTACAAACTCTCCAATATTATTTCCTCATCCCATACTTTTTCTTTTCATATAAAACATCCTCTTTCCAAATCCAGAGAAGTACTTTCCCTGACAATCCAAACTTTAATGATTCTTCTGTAACGGAATTCCTTTCCCATCAGGCACCATACTATTTGGTCTACATTTCACATCCTTCTCTATAACTAAAATAAAAATTCCATGAACATAGGATTCAATATCCCCTATTTTCATAAAGAAAAGTATCTTGGCATAATTTAGTGAGTTGTTAATAAATTTTGGTTATTTATTGTCCTTATTTCTGACTGTTACTACATATGCCAAATCCCGTGATAACAAATACAAGTTCATTAAAAATGCTTATGGCAAATTTGTCAAAGCTTGATTAATGGTTCACCTAATTATAATATTAAAGTAACATGGGCAAAAACTAAGCTAATTTATGAACTGTATTTTTAACAACAATCATTCTTATAATAATGGTGCTTGTACCCCTTCACTCCCATGGCATTTGAATTTAAACCCTCTACTTGCTACCATGTAGGTTAACTGTCATATATAAGTACAAGAAAGCCTGGGAAACCCGTTAGAAAAGCCTAAAAGAAATCTTCTCTCCAAATTGTAAGTCAGCCAGCAGGATTCCCAAGCCAGAAGGCAAGAAGGGAAGTGTATTTTTTTCTCTCTCTCAGAACCTGAGAGTCTCAGTTCCCTTTCTTCTTTTACTCTCTAGTTTCAAAATTCATCATTTGAAAGCAGTTGGGTGTAACAGAGAGAATCCAAAAGGACTTCTGGCAGCTTCCTTACCTCTTTCTCCAGTGAGTGCTGTGTGGAAAGGGATGAAATGAGAATTTCTTTATTTTTGAAGAATAGCCTTTTCAGAGCTCTTGACAGGTACAGCTAACTGTGGCTGGTACCTGCAGCTGGTTGATCACTTTCCCCGCAACAGGAGAGGGGGCAGAAAAGGGGATACCTGATCAGATAGCTTTCTTCTGACTTAATTCTTCCCTCTTTCTCTCTCTTTCTCTGGAATAAAACAAATGGCTCCTCTTTTCTTAGTCATAGCTGCTTCCTGAGTACTTTGTGTGGCTTAAACATGCTCTTGGGGTTATACTTTGTTTCCAAGCAAAATATGCAAGTATTTCTTTCAAAGTCCAGGCTTCCTCTAGCAGGAATTCTGGTCATTATTTTGTTCACCTCTTCACCTTCACAGCTTGTGCTAAAGTAAACACTGATATTGACACCTTGGTTGATAAAAATCAGTAAAGAAGAGGAGAGTTGAAAGCAATGGGAGCCTGAGCTTTCATAGAAGAGACAGCCAAGTAAAACACCCCCAACCCAGAGTCTGGGAAAGCTGTGACAGGGTCCTGGAAACACTTGTCGGCAAGCCACCAGAAGCCAAATCCCACCTGCTTCTCAGTTTCACCATTGGATGGTCCTAATTAAGATCCTTAACTTTCTTACATAACATTCAGTCGGTTTTGCACCTTGGTTTTTTAGAAAGGAAAACTCTGCCACTCAATAGAAAGCCAGTACATCTAACAACATCCTCAGCATCTAAGTGAAATAACAGAAATATTTTTCCTAGTTACTTGTGTTCATTTGTGGAGCCTCAAAGCCATTTACAACCTAGCCCCTACCTACCCAAATTCCAGCCACAAAAGCTATAGTGCTTCATGACCCAGCCACCCTACACTAACATTGATCTCTCCAACACCACCTGCTGTCTTGTGACTCCCTGCCTTCACTGTGCTGGGCTTCTACCTGAACTATCCTTTCCTTCTGCCCAGGCTCCAAAACTGAAATCAAATGTCTCTTTTCCTGAGAAGGCTTTCCCTGTTTCAGCACCCCTCTGTGGTGATTTTGGCTCCTCCAACTACCTATATATTTTTCCTGGCTTTGTGCTTTTCCCATGGCATTAGAATTATTTGTTTACATGTCCTTCTCCTCCACTAAAGGGTGTTGCCCTTGAAAGCATGGCTACCATGTTACTCATCTCCACATCCCCAATGCCTAATGCAGACTCTTCCATAGAAAATATCAGATAAATCTTAACGGCATGTACTCTCCCATCTTCATAAGCTTTTTGAAAAAGAACAGCATTTAATCTTTTGCAGTTCCCAATCCACCCAGTTATGGTATTTGTAAATCACTTTTAAATTATTATAGTATCATATAAGGTGTCAGAGAGTTGAAGCAAGACTCCAAGGACACTAATTACAAGTGCACACTCCAGCAGAAGACAGCTTCATTTAATCTGAGAGGCCATATTCCAGAGGTAGCTTTCCATCCCTATCTCAGTCAACACCACAGACTTTTTTCATTAGCATAAGCAATTTCAATATTACATTTATATTGGTGAAAATAGCGATATTAAGACTTGTTATGCAATACCATCAAAATGGCAGAATAGGAGTCTCCTACCACCTTTCCCCCAAAGAACATCAATTTTGACAATCATCCATGGATAAGAGTGCCTCTGTGGAAGCCTATGAGTCCAATGGAGAAGATCCAGTACACGGTTGGAACAATAACACCAGCAAATTATCCAAGACTGGATTCACTGAAGAGAGTCAGAAGAATGGTTTCACTTTATTCTTGTCATCTCTCCCCTAAGGTAGCACAGCTCAGGGCCACGAGAAACCTTCTCAACCCATGATTCCTCCCACTGGGGTAGTGAGAGCATGTGAGTGAGCACTCAGCTTCCCCAGCTGTGCAGGATGCTGCCAAAGAGGGCCATTTCTTTCTCACTCCATTCCAAATACTGAAGTGTACTGTGTCACTGGGTAAGAGTGCAGAGAGTGACTAGGAGAACAGCAACCAGGGTTCTTGGAGGGCATTCAAACGGACACAGACCCTACAAACCACAGACTCCATTAGGAAGCTCATCCACAAACCATTGGGGATGCCTTGCCTACAAGTCTGACCAACTGGCCCAGTGACATTCCCAATACTGCACATTACTAACCCATACACACCCCTACCCTGTGGCCAGCTCCCTGTGCACGTCCCCAAGGGCAGTGAGAGCTAGTGAGCACACACAGAAAGCTGATCTGACCCTGCAGGTTTGGGAGAAAGCACACGAACTTGAGTATTCAGTACCACCCTCAAGAAAGTTAACAGGAGGTGGTCAGCAAGTGGCCTGGCTTTGCAGGATCAAAGGAAGACAGACAATCTTAAGAATTCCCCACCAAAGGGAACAAGAAACGCAGAGCAGTAGTATCCACAGAAAAGATCTGAGAAAGCCTCAGAATCCCTAACAGAGCTGACAGAAGGTATTTCTCTCTTGAAGCCCACGAGTAAAGACTAGAGGAGGTGACTGCTTCTTCAAATACAAAGACAACAAAGCAAGACTTCAAGGAACATGAGAAATCGAGGAAACATGATACCAGCAAAGGAACACAATTTTGCAGTAACCGACTCCAAAGAAATGGAGATCTGTGATTTGCCTGATACAGAATTCAGAATAGTTGTTTTAAGGGAGCTCAGTGAGCTATAAGAAAACACTTAAAGCAAATCAACAAAATCAGGAAAACAATACACAAACAAAACAGCATTTAAAAGAAAAAAGAAATTGTAAGAACCTAACAAACTCTGAAGCTGAAGAAAACAATGAAGAGAATGAAAAATACAATAGAGAGCATCAACATCAGATTGGATCAAGTAGAATAAAGAATCTGGAAAGCAGAAGACAGTTCATTTGAAATTATCTAGCCAGAGGATAGCAAAGAAAAAAAAAGAATGACAGAGAATCAAGAATATGTGAACTTTGGAATACCATTAAGAAAAACCACCAGAAGTTGTTTGGAGTCCCAGAAGAAATGAGAGGGAAAGGGGGCAAAAGATTATTTAAAGAAATAATAGCTGAGAACGTCTAAAATCTGAGGAGAGATTTGGACATTCATGTCAGGAAGCTCCTAAATCTCCCCAAAATTTCAACTCAAAAAGATGTTTTCCAAGGTACACTGTGATTAAACCAACTAAAATCAAGACAAAGAGAGAATTTTTAAAGCAGCAAGATAAAGAAAATTCTTCACATACAAGGAAAACCCCATAAGGCAGAAACGTTTTAGGCCAGGAGAGAGTGGGATGATCTATTCAAACTGCTAAAAGAAAATAAACTGCCAACAAAGAATACTTTACCTAGTAAAGTTGTCCTTCAGAAACAAAGAAAAGATAAAGACTCTCCCAGGCAAACAAAAGCTGAGGGAGTTTGGCAGCAGTAGACCTGATTTACAAGATATGCAGAAGAGAGTTATTTGAGGTACAATGAAAGGATGTTAAGTAGCAAAAAGATTTTTTACTGGTAAAGGTAAGCATGTTGTCAAACTCAGAATACACTAATACCACAATATAGTCATGTGTTAACCACTTAATTCTAGTATAAAGGTTAAAGGACAAGATTATTTAAAAAAGGTAATTTGTTAATGGATACCCAATATAAAAAGATGTAAATTTTGACATTTTCTTCCTTAATTGCCTGATTAGAACCTCCAGTATATCTTGCTCTTTTCTTGACATTTTAAGTGATATATTGATAGCCAGTCTATCTCCATTTCAATCTACTTATATTTCAATCTACCTGCTTAGGACACTCTTAACAAAATTGATGCTTGGGAATCATGAAATAAGCTAACTCTTAAAAGGTAGGGAATCAGCTTCTAGGCAATAATGTTAGAATACATTGTTCTGTGCCTGTATTGTCCTTCCCCACCCTACTAGATTCTTAATCACCTCTTCTGTAGAGTTGGGGAATCCAGCTAAATAGTATCTAACACAGTGAACGAGTGAGTGACTTTGACCTCAGTCTAACTTGGTAGGAAACCCTGCAGTGTGCTCTCCGTACAGCAGCAGCTAGGGCAGGCTGTGGGAAGAAACTGCTCTAGGGTCCATATTCATTGAGGTTACTGGTGTGGCCTCTCTTGTGTTCACTCTGTGGTGCTCAGCACTCTTAACATATTTAATAAATGTTAACATTCATAACCACTCTCCCATGTATGACACCTAGGGAAGGATTAAGATCAAGGAAATGAGACTGTCACTGCAGGAATGCATTGATTTTAATAAATTATGCCAGGATATAATTGCCTCATAATCCTCTTATGATCCTATGGAACAGAAAAGGCTTTGACTCATTGGACTCACTTGAAAATCCCTGTTGTGACTTGTTAAAGCCAGCGTACTTTTGCTTAACAAGAGAGCTGGGTTACCTAGGACCTTTTCAAGTTAAGCCCTATGTAGGCATTGACATTTTCCTCTTTTTTTCCAGTTTTTTTCACCTGGATCTGCAGAAAGAGACTGTGGGAGTTTGAGCAGGGAATAGAGTAATATGGTCCATGTAAGTACTGTGGGTTTTACTTAGTAACTTGATGGCAACCTGAGTGAGCTGGAAGTTTTGAGGTTTCATTTCCTTCCAAAACTGTGTTGCTGATTTCATCCAGATCTCGAGTTTCAATTTACCCTATTCATGAAGCTTCAATTCTATGGCTCAAATGGTTATTCCAAAATGACCTTAGACAACTTGATCAAGCACAACTTTTAGATTATTTTGGCAAATAAGATGATCTTACAAAAGTCTTAGGTGGATGAGGGTTAGCTCTTCCCCAACAACTTTGCTACCAGGTTACAAAGAAAATATAGAACTAAATATTCATGATTTTGGATTAGCCAAAGCCTTCTTAATTATGAAACCAAAAGCGTAAGCAACAATAAGAAAGTTTATACTGGGCTTCATCAATACTCAAAATTTTTGTACTTCAAAGGATACCATGAAGAAAGTGAAAAGAAAACACATAGAATAGGAAAAATATTTGGAAATCATTTATCTGATGATTGACTTGTATCTAGGATATACAAAGAATGCTCATAAATAATAAAAAGACAAATAATGCAAATTTAAGTGATCTGAATGGATATTTCTCCAAAGATATACAAACGGTCAATAAGCATATGAAAAGATTCTCAACATCATTCACCACCAGGGAAATGCAAAGCAACACACAACAAGATACCTCTTCACACCCACTAGGAGCCAGCAACAGTGGTGGGAAAACATTTTTATTTAAAAGAAACCATGCTTGATAGATGAAGCTCTTTATCAAAAAGGGAAGCATTGAGAATTCTCTGGCCATTGTTCCTAAAAACTATGCATGTTTAAAGTCCTTAAACGTAATAGAAATTATTCTATTTGAGTGTTTTCAAAAACACTCTGAAATCAACAATGATGCATTACATGTAGAAGGATTTTAAAATTATATAGACACTCACCTTCAATCACATTTCTTTCCAATCATGTAAGTAAAATACTGATGATCACCCTTTCACTTTGGATGGATTTCTCCTGAGTAACAGTTGATGCTGCTGCTACTTGGTTGTCTCAGAGTATAATACATGTCTCTTTGTGGGTTTCTTGACATAGCTTGTTCCTCCAAGAATCTTGTTTGTAGTTAGGATAAAATGACAATAAATAAATGGGTAAATACTTAGCTGTTACAATATGAAGGTCTAACCACCTACATTTCCTGTAATATTATCTAAATGCAGAGAATATGTTGTTTCTTCTCAATTATATCTGCTTCCCTATGATAACTGAAAATAAATCAGCAAAGACTCAGAAAACATCCTTCTTGAAAAGATTCACTTGAACATGATTTTAAGAATATAAATTCATAGGGTATTTAAGATGGCATTCTGTTAACCTTTAATTAGCAATATTCACTATAGAATATAATTTCAAATTTCAAAACCAGAATTGAACTATATATGTCTTTCTACCTACCCTAATCATTATGCTTCTAGTTAAATATCTTTCACAAGATACATCTCCAGAGTTTATCTATGGTTTTAATTCTACAATTTAGGCCTAAAGATAGCATGTATCAAAAGCAGGCACCTTTCTTATCTACCCATCACTTACTTCAATTCCCCATTGACTGCCTTGAAATGTCACTTCCTTAGCTACATTTTTATATTTGGCCTTTCTTCTTTTCTAAATTTCTACTCTATTTTTATACCTACCTTACACCTGGATTTCCCCCATTTCATCACTTATAATTAATACATCAGCACACCTCACCTGAATTTTTGCTAGCACATATTTTCATAATTACTGTTTTCTCTCCAGTAATTTGCTAGTATCTCCTTTCTAAATTTTTCAAGAATCATTTTTACCTTGATCTATAAGGTTCTTCATTTCCACATTACACTGATTAGTATGTGATTTACATCAATTTATCATTGAGTCTTTTTTCCCTACACTTTATTAAGATTACACTAAATCACTTTTCTGTTAAGAGGCTCAATATTAAAAGTAACTATAAGCTTTACTAAAATGTAACTGTTGAAAATACGTTTAACCAAAGTATAACAAAGTTTTAAGAAAAATTAGAAGTGGGGAGAGGCCAAGTTGGCCCTGAGCTCACCATGGGTACACCAAAATTACAATGATTTACAGAGTCACTATTGATGAGAAAGACTGGAATCTAGCAACAAGATCTTCTACAACTAAAGATATAAAGAAATAACCACAGGGAGATGGGTAGGAGGAGTAGAAACACAGTATAGTCAAGACATATAACTCAGGCAGGCAATCCACAAATGGAGTATAGTTGCACTTGCAGAGGTTATCCCCAAGGAGCAAGTGATCTCAGTTCCCATCAGGCTCCTCAGGCCAGGGGTCCTGCACAAGAAACAAGAGCCCCCAGAATACTTGTCTTTGAAGGCCAGGTGGGGCTTACTTTTAGGAGAGCCACAGGCTGTGGGAAATAGAGACTCCACTCTTAGAGGGCACACAAACAAAATCTCTCATGCTCTGGGGTAGGGAGAAGAAGCAATAATTTGAATGAAGCCTGGGTCAGGTCCACCTGCTGATCTTGTAGAGACTCCAGAGGCAGGAGGCAAATGGAGCTCATCCTGGGGACAGAGACACTGGTGATAGCCATTGGGGGAACTCATTCTACCACAAGTACACTGTTGCTAGCAAGCACCATTTTGGAATCCTTTCCTGTAGCTTATCAGCACCAGGATCCAACCCCATCCACCAGCCTGTCACCAAAACTGGGACCCCTCAGGACAAGCAATGAGCTGGGCAGGGACACAGCCCCACCTACTGGCCACCAGGCTGCCTTAAGACACCAGAAGGCCACAGCATCCCCAGGACACCTGGCCACACACCAGTGCGCCGACACTAGCCATGGGACCAGCCTCACACAACAGTGGGAAGGCACCAGCCCCAGAACCCCCTAGTCCCCTGCCCCACCTACTAGCAGGCCAAAATACCAACTCCAGGACCCGTAGGGATATGGACCCAGAGACTCTGGGACCTGGCTACACCTACCAGTGAGCCAGCACTAGCCACAGGACCACCTGGGTCTCAGCCCCACCCACCAGGAGGCCAACACCAGCTCCAAGACACCTTGTACCCCTAAGCCAGTCACACCAGGATCCAGCTCCACTCATCAGTGGGCCAGCACCAGTTTTGGGACACCTTGGAACCCACAGCCAGCCATGTCAGGAACTGATCCACCCACCCATAGGCCATCACTTAATCCAGGAACCCCAACCCCACAACCACCCATCCCCAAACCCAGCTGTACCCACCAGTGAGCCAGTACTAGCCCAAGGATTCCCCAGGCTCCTCAACCATCAACCTTATGACCCATCCCCACCAACCAGTAGTCATTAGCCTTCATACAAGGCAAGACCTGGCAACCAATGAGATGAGGCCAGCCATGTCTACCAGACCACCCACAGTGGTCAGCCTACCACAACAGAAGACTTGTGCATCCCACAAGTGTTCACCTCTAAATCATATAGCTCTGGTGGCCAAAGGGGTACCAAAGGGATATAGAGGAGAGCTCCTACAAAAGGCCCCTTTCTCCAAATGTGTGAAACATAACCAACCTACCAGATAAACGAAATAAAAATGTAAATTAGGCAAAATGAGGTGACAGAGGAACATGTTTCAAAGGAAGGAAAAAGATAAAACCTTAGAAGAACTAAGTGAAATGGAGACAGGCAATCTACCTGATAAAGTATTCAAGGAAATGATCATAAAGATGTTCAAAGAACTCAGGAGAAGATGGTATAACACAGTGAGAAGTTAGAAGTTTTTAACAGAGTTAGAAAATATAAAGAAGAACCAAAAAGAGATGAAGAATATAAAAAATGTAATGAAAAAATACACTAGAAGGAATCAAAGGTAGATTAGATGATAAAGAAGAAGAAATCAGTGAGCTGGAAGACAGAGTAGTGGAAATCACCCAAGCTGAACAGAAGAAAAGAAAAAAGAATTTTAAGGATCATGTAAGAGACCTCTTAGACAATAATAAGTGTACTAACATTCACATTATAGGCACCTCAGAAGGAGGAGAGAGAGAAAGGGTAAGGAACATATTTGAAGACATAATAGGTAAAAACTTCCCTAACATGGGAAAGGAAATAGACATCCAGGTCCAGAAAGTACAGAGTCCCAAACAGGATCAACCCAAAGAGGACCACACCAAGACACACTGTAATTAAAATGGCAAAAATTAAAAATAAAGAAAGAATATTAAAAGCAGCAAGGATAAAGCAAAAAGTTACATAGAAGGAAACTCACATAAGGCTATCAGCTGGCTTTTCAGCAGAAACTCTGAAGGCCATACAGGAGAAGCACAATAAATTTTAATTAATGAAAGGGAAAAATCTACCACCAAGAATACTCTACCCAGCAAGGCTGTTGTTCAGATTTGATGGAGAGATCTAAAGTTTTACAGACAAGCAAAAGTTAATACACCTGAGCACCACCAAACCAACTTCACATGAAATGTTAAAGGCACTTCCTTAAACAAAAAAGGCCACAACTGGAAACATGAAAATTACAGAAGGAAGAATCACATTGGTAAAGGTGAATATACTGTAAAGGTAGTAAATCAACCATATATAAAGCTAGTAGGAAGGTTAAAAGATAAAAATAGTAAAATCATCTATATTCACAATAAGTAGTTCAGAGACACAAAATGAAATTATATAAAATATGATGTCAAAAACAGTAATTATGGGGGAAGAGAGTACAAATTCAGGATTTTTAAAAGGTGTTTGTAATTAATTGATCAGCAACTTAAAATAATCATGCTTTTATACATAGATTGCTATATATAAACCTCATGGTAACCACAAATCAAAAATCTGTAGTAGATACACACAAAAAGAGAAGGGGATCCAAACATAACCCTAAACAGAGTCATCAAATCACAAGGAAAGAGAACAAAAAACTACAAAAACAACACAAACACAATTAACAAAATGGCAATAGTTACCTGGCAATAATTACTTTAAATGTAAATGGACCTAATGCTCCAATCAAAAGACAGTGTGACTGAATGGATACAAGACCCTTACATGTGCTGCCTACAAGAGACTCACTTTAGATCTAAAGACACACAGACTAAAAGCGAGAGGATAGATAAAGGTATTCCATGCAAATGGAAATCAAAGGAAAGATGGGGTTGCAATACTTATACCAGACAAAACAGATTTTAAAACAGGCTGTACAGGAGACAAAGAAGGATCTTACATAAAAATCAAGGGATCAATCCAAGAAAAAGATATAACAATTATAAATATATAGGCACCCAACATAAGAGCACCTAAATACATAAAGCAAATATTAATAGACATAAAAAGAGAAATTGACAGTAATACAATAATAGTGGGGGACTTTAACACCCCACTTACATCAATGGAGGCAGGGATGTGGAGGATGTATAGGGGGAATTGGAGAAGGGCAGTCAAAAGGTCAAACTTCCAGTTATAAGATAAATAAGTACTAAGGATATAATGTACAACATGATAAATGTAATTAATACTTGTGTATGTTATATTTACAATACATGAAAGTTGTCAAGAGAGTAAATCTAAGAGTTCTAATCACAAGGAAAAATTTTCTTCCTATTTCTTTAATCTTGTATCTATATGAGATTATGGATGTTCACTAAGCCTACTCTGGTAATCATTTCATGAGGTAGGTAAGACAATCATTATACTATATACCTTAAACTTGTACGGTGCTGTATGTCAATTATATGAAAGAAAAAAATAGAAGTGTTATGGGGATCGTTTTCTTAGCTGAGGGAACACTGCACCCTTCAACATGGAAGAAGAAATTAAACATAAGTGGCTTGGGATTAAAGAGACAATGACTCAACAGTCATGAGTTCACTAGGAAGAACATCGAAAAAATATACAAGTCTCACTTTAAAGAATAAACACAAGGACTTCCCTGTTGGCGCAGTGGTTAAGAATCCACCTGCCAATGCAGGAGACACAGGTTCGAGCCCTGGTCCAGGAAGATCCCACATGCCCCAGAGCAACTAAGCCCATGTGCCACAACTACTGAAGCCCGCGTGCCTAGGGCCCATGCTCCACAACAAGAGAAGCCATGGAAATGAGAAGCCCGTGCACCGCAACAAAGAGTAGCCCCTGCTTGCCACAGCCAGAGGAAGCCCACGCACAGCAACGAAGACCCAATGCAGCCAAAAATAAATTAATTAATTTTTAAAAAAGAAGAATAAACACAGGTAACAAGGTAACAGCAAAATATTTGGAACACATAACAGAAAGGAAGTTTGATATCCTTGATACACAAAGAAGTCTTACAAATCCAAAAGAAGACTATGAAAAACAGGAAAAGGATAATAGGAAAAGCGATACAACTGGTTAATACTTATTCAATCTTCCAAGTACTGAAAGGAATATAAGTCTAAATACTAGGTTTTTATTCTCAGACTAAGGTAAGAAAAATTGAAAGTCATAATCCTGAAGTTTCTTCCAGTTCCTACTGCTGGAAAATAAATTGCCCCCAAATTTGGCAACTTAAAACAATTTAATTCTGTTTAGAGATTCTGTGGGTCAGGGATTCAGAAAAGGCACAGTGGGGCAGTTTGTTTCTGCTCTGCGATATCTGTGGCCTCAGATAACAAGACTCAGGAACTGAAGATGACTGGACAGCGGGGTGGCAGGAGTCACTTGGAGGTGTCTTCACTCGTGGCTGGTTGTTGATGCTGGCTGTCACCTAGGAACTCATCTGGGGCTATGGGCCAGAACACCCCCCTGTCTCCTCTCCATGTGGCCTGGTATGTAGCCCTCACCTTTATTACACAGTGGTGTCCCAGGCCTCCAAAGACAAGGGTCCAAAGGGAAGCAGGTGGAAGCTTATCACCTTTGTGACCCAGCCTCCAGATTCACATAGTATCAAATCCACTGAAGTCACAAACCTGCCCAGATTCACCAGGAGGAAACAAACCCCATCTTTCAATGGGAGGAATATCAAAGTCTTATTGTACAAAGACCGTATGAGAGGGGAGATTTTGTTGTGGCCATTCTCAGAAGATACAGTCTGCCACAGAAAAACTGTAGGAAAATGCATACTCTCATAGAATGCTAAATGTGAACGGGTATCTTTCTGAAGGCTACACTGACAATGTAAACCAGAGGTGTTATAAACGCTCTAATCCTTACATGAAGAAAATAAGATTTTTTTCTCTAAATCAAATCATGTTCTACTTGGGGAATAGACAGACCCATTTCACTTCTCATATACATCAATTAATAATCTTCTAAATATGAATAAAATTTTATAGCACCTTATTTAATGCAGATGTTTTCCTGGAGTGTGTTTCACTGAGTGAATTCAAGACATGAGTCGCACATTCATTCAACAAATAATTACTGAGTTCCTACTAAGTGCCAGGAGTTCTGCTAGATGCTGATTAACATGAACACCATTCCTGCTCTCATGGGTTTAAAATCTACTGGAGAGGTGGATACGAAATAATTATATAATTATAATTAGAGTCTGTGAGAAATGCTTTTAAATAATGTGTAGGAAACTATGAAAGTATTTTCAGGTAGAATTATAGTAGGAATCAAGAACTTGAGATTTTAAATTGAGACCTGAAGAATTACTAGAAATTTACTATTTAGGGGGTGGTGGAAAGATTTCTAGGCAGTGGGGAGAATTTATGTAAAAGCCATGAAGCAGGAAACAGGTTGGCATACTGGGCAAACATAAAGAAGGCCAATGCTTTCCCAACGTACTTATTGAGTGAGCGGAACAAAGGCCCAGGAAGACACCAGACAGGTAAACAGGACCCAGACAAACCTATGGCCCTACGTCCTCATCAAAGATTTTATGCTTTATTATTTGTACATTGAACACTCGTGGAAGGTTTTAAAGCAAGAGCACAACATTGTCTCTCTTTTTTTTTTTTTTTTTTCAAAACATTGTTCTGACTTTTCTCTAAAGGATGGAGACAGTGGGAGCAGAGGAGGAGACTAGTTACAAGTCCATTGCAGAGATGCAGGCGAGAGGTGAGTATGACTTAGACTAGTGTGTTGGCAATGAAGATGAGCTCACTTGGTAGGGAAATAAAGTAGGTTGGGTGTTCAAAACCCAAAACTAGAAATCTATACCACTCATCGCCGTATAAATGGATAAAATCTTTCTATAATACAACTTGACAATATTTTGAAAGCTTTAAAATATTAATATTCCCTTTAACCCAACAATTTCACCTCTAGACATTTATAATAAGGAATAATCACAGATATGTGCAAAGAGTTAGCTCAAGGGATATTTAGAGCAACAATGTTATAAACTAAGATTGAAAATCATCAAAAGACTGGTGGTTGCTCAGGTCCTGGTTTCTAAATATGATTTTCTTATAAAAGGAATTCGGGATCCTTAAAGAAAAGACTGATTCTGGGTACGGGGCAGAGAAAATACAAGATGAACATGGAGCAAACAGTAAGAAAGGATGAGAGATTATCAAAATACAAAAGGATAAGGCATTATCAAAGGGCCAAAGGAGCCAATCTGAAAGATCTCCCAATGGCCAAAGCTGGAACATTGTGACTAGAAAAATTAATAATAGAGTAATAGATTATAAGCCAAAGTATAAAATAAATATGCACAAGTTCCCACTAATATAAATATATGATTAATAAATATAGAAGGAAAAACAGAAATCTTTCCTTCAGAAGAAGTCTAAAATACTTATGCAGATAACACTGTTAAGGAGACAGACCTTACCCTTCCTAACCCTTCTACTTATGCACCCCACCTTTACTCCTCCCAACCCTCACTCAGTGTGTGATGGACTTAGTGACCTGCTTCTGATGACTAGAGAATGGAAACAGGAAGGAAAGGTAACTTTACAGTGGAAAACCTGGTAAACCCCACCTTGGCTAGGCTATCAAGTTTAACGTTGCCAGTGATAAGGCAGGTTGATACCATGTATTCTCAATGGGATGTGAAAAAAAGGGCCCTTCACTTCTGTGGTATTCTTCCCCAAACCCATAATCCCTGTCTAATCATGAAAAAAAAAAAAACAATCAAACAAACCCAAACTGAGAAACATTTACAAAATATCTGACCAGTACTTCCCAAAATTGTCTAGATGGTGAAAAACAAGGAAAGAGACTAAGGAGATTATTCAGTACAATGTGGCCTCCTGGACCGGATCCTAGAATAGAAAAAGGGTATTAGTGGAAACACTAGTGAAATCCTAATGAACTCTGGAATTTAGTTAATAGTAGCATACAAACGTTAGTTTCTGAGTTTTGACAAATCTACCACGGTTACATAAGATGTTAACAATAGGGAAAGCTGGGTGAGGGTAGATGGGAACTCTCTGTACTATCTTTGCAACTTTTCTATAAATCTAAAATTATTCTAAAATAAGTTTATTTAAAAAAATAATCTTACAGTATGGTTTAGGAACAGGAATAACACTCCTGAAACCATTACAGAACTACCAGAGGAGGAGCAGAGTTCCCCTTGCTGGTGATTTCCCACCCACATTGGTTTGCTGCCAGCATCTTTATGCTGCTTTCTTATATATGCTCGCCTTGTGGTTGTAATTTTCTTTTGAGACACTGGGAATTCCTGTAATTAAAAAAATGATTCTGTGGAATTCAATTTTTTAAAAGACTCTTGGTTAAAAATTGTGGTATAATCATAAAATGGAATACAGATGTAAACATTAAAAATACTGCTATAAAATAACATACTATACTGATACTGTAAAAGTTTTACAATACATTATTAAGATGAGGTTCCCCTGTTGATGTTCCCATAGTATTCCATACCTCTCTGTCATAGAAATTACTGCAATTGGAATTAAGTATTTTTGCTCTTAACTCTGTAACTGATCTTTTGATTCTCTGAGCATATGAAGGCCTTTTCCATTTAGGACCTGTGCACTTGTCCTTTTGTTTTCTTTTATCTGAATGAGTGTCTCCAAAATTTTCACATGGTCAGACTCTTCTTGTTTGAAGTGTCAGCTCAAACATCACCTTTCTAGAGAGATTTTAAAGACCACGTTATCAAAATAATATTGGCTACCCCCATCACTCTTTCTCAGATCACTCTGCTTTATTAATCTTCACAAACATTTGGCACCACCCTAAATTATAGGTTTATTTGTTTCTTTGTGTATTGTCTGTCTACTCCTTCTAGAATACAACTCTGAGAGAATGGACTTTGCCTACCTCCTAGCCACTCCACACTCAGTGCCCGATCCAGGGCTGCATGCAAAAGGATGCCTGGTAAGTGCCTGTGGCAAAGATGCACAAGTGGGTCTTGGCTGGATACACAAATTTAGAACCCAGCCCACAGAGGTGATGGCTGAAACCGGGAGAAAGGATGTTATTACCTAGGTGAAGAATGCAGGAAGCAGAGGGCTGAAAACTGAGCCTGGGAAGTGGTCATCAAGAAGCACAAAGTGGGGACTTCCCTGGTGGTGCAGTGGTTAAGAATCTGCCTGCCAATGCAGGGGACACGGGTTCGAGCCCTGGTCTGGGAAGATCCCACATGCTGCAGAGCAACTAAGCCCATGCACCACAAATACTGATCCTGTGCTCTGGAGCCCATGAGCCACAACTACTGAGCCCACATGCCACAACTACTGAAGCCCAGGTGCCTAGAGCCCGTGCTCCACAACAAGAGAAACCACCGCAATGAGAAGCCCACACCACAACGAACAGTAGCCCCTGCTCGTTGCAACTAGAGAAAAGCCTGCGTGCAGCAACAAAGACCCAATGCAGCCAAAAACAAATTAATTAAATTTTTTTTAAAAAAAGAAGCACAAAGTGGAGGTTGAAGAGTTAGTGGAGGGCTTCCCTGGTGGCGCAGTGGTTGAGAATCTGCCTGCTAATGCAGGGCACATGGGTTCAAGCCCTGGTCTGGGAAGATCCCACATGCGGTGGAGCAACTAGGCCCGTGAGCCACAACTACTGAGCCTGCGTGTCTGGAGCCTGTGCTCCGCAACAAGAGAGGCCGCGATAGTGAGAGGCCTGCGCACCGCGATGAAGAGTGGCCCCCGCTTGCCACAACTAGAGAAAGCCTTTGCACAGAAATGAAGACCCAACACAGCAAAAATAAATTAATTAATTAATAAACTCCTACCCCAACATCCAAAAAAAAAAAAGAGTTAGTGGAGAATACAGAGAAGAGGGGATCGAAAGGGAGAATAAAGTCCAGGGGGCCAAGAGAGGAGATCATTTGAAAAAGGAGGTGCAGGTTACCAATGGCAATCCTGAATATGGGGTCAAGAAAAGTTATTACTTTTTAAATAATCCACAGGGCAAGATTGCTGCCATATCATTACACCCTCACTGTAGCAAGGATTAAACAAATCCATGAAGAAACAGCAAAACAGGTTATAGAAGTTTTTAATATATTATAAATGATTTACACTGAACAAATGAATGGTGCCCTCTGAGTTGTGGGGTCATGATTAAATCTTTTTCTACATTTTTATATATTCTGCTTGTACCAAATTTCCCAAAACATGCATGAATTACTTTTATAAAATCTTTATGTATTTGGCATGCTTGTCCAATTAGTAAACATATAGATAGACACCTATGAGGCCGTGTATATTGTACCAGGCTGTCACCTTTTCATTGTTCAGTATTAAATGAACAGAACCCAATGACACTAACATTATCTGTAGACGTTTTGTGACAGAATAAAACATCCTGCTTCCTCTAAACTTTACACCACCAACCGCACCACGGTCTGACCACTTTATTCCAAAAGAATTTGTGTTAATAGATTAACATTCAAAATGCTGATTTCCACAGGATTGCCAGGCATTAGATAAGGCAGCTTTCACTATAATTCACTTAGATACACAGTAGCTAAAACAAGGGTAAATAAAGCTTTTAGACGATGCCATGAAGTGAGAAAATTTCCTACGAATAAAAAAAATATAATAACAAAAAAGTAGGACAGAGGATTGTTATTTTAGTAGAGAAGTAAAGCAATAGGGTTTTGGCAAGAGGGCCTAGAAGCAAGGCACAAGTGTTAACTCCCAGGACCTATGTGGGGTCATCCTAGCTACTTATTCTATTTGATTACACACTCCTACTTTCCTACACACTGCAGAAGTGGCAACTGCCAGAACTCATGTCTTATCTTGGGTTAGATCAGGTCCTCAATGCTTTTTAATTTATGTTTTAAAATATAAAATAAACCTCGGAAACTTGAAGGATCTTCTCATGTTCTAGGATATTTTTAGTTAGTTTTTTTAAAGCCCTCTCCAGAGAAATTCTTTCACATATGAAACTGCACTGCGAAGAAGGGGAAAAGAAAGCGAATTCAAGGCTCATATACTAGAGGCAGTTATCAGAAACCCAAGTGTCAGTATGTTCCTGCAAACTATTCAACAACCACGGACTCCACATTTTTTTTCTTTTTGTTTCTCGTTGTTGTTCCTTATGCTTGAGGCATCACCTGTGATGACTCTTAACTTTCCTTATGACAAATCCATAGCTCTCTGCTTGCTTCTCAGCATATTCTGCTAGAACACTGCCCACCTCTACCCCCAGCTCTGACATCTGGATGTTTAACCTGACCCTTGAGGTCTCCTTCCTCTGAAGGTGTATCTCCTTAACAAGAGAACTGGTAATATATTTCAGGTTGACATGGTGAAGGTACTTCAACATGTATGAGCCTTGACACCAATGATCAGACTCTACCATCACACATGATAGCTGATGCATTTACTTACACAACAGAAGTAAAATTTCATTAGAACACAGATTCAGATTTTGATACTCCCAGACATACCTACAGAAAGACCAAATCCCTGAGTGTACTTATTCCTAAACATTAACACCTAATCTATGAAAACAGTGCAGTAATTTGTTAACTAGAGCTGTGTATTTACTGAGAAATATATTTTTCCCATATGGTAGAAATCCAAAAAATTGAAACTATCTGATTGGGTTCCAAATATATTGAGACCTCTCTATCCTTTGGTTCCAAGATATTTCATACTGCTGAAAAGTTAGACTTTGATTTTTTCCAATTCCCCAGTAAAGATAGAATTCCAGCGGTAATGAATTGTTAGGAAATGTGTGTCTAGGTCCACCTGCAGGCACAATGTTGGCCAACTTTGAGAGAAATAATTTTTGATTGTCTCAAATAATCCCCAACTAACTCTCATCATGGTTCATGCTCCTTTCCATCTCCTGGATCTGAGATCCTCTACTTAGAATTACTTCTCTGACTTAGGTCTCAAGGAGTCACCAAAAAAATTACATAGCATAGAATTTTAGAAATGGTGGGTATGATATAGAGCATCTAAGCTGCTCTTTATTTTGTCAGGTACAGAAGCAGAAGTCAAGAGAGGCAGTGTGACCTGTACTAAGTCACCAGGACCAGCAATGGTAAAGATTGCCCTAAAACTCTGATCTAAAGCTTCTAAATGGAGTGTTCTTGATTTATGTACAAGGACCTACCAGAGTTCCTGCCACAAAGCTCCTGTCCAGGGCCTCAACCAGCATAGATTGTTTCCATTGTATCACTATATGCATCACTATATGTCACTGGTTCTTAAAGTGTAATCTGTGGACTAGCAGGATCAGTATCAACTGGGAACTTTTTATTAATGCAAATTCTCAGGCTTCCCCTAGACCTAAATCAGAAACTCTGAGGGTGGGTCCTAGTAACCCATGTTTTAATAAACCTTCCAGCTGACTCTTACACATAAGGAATTTTGAGACCAACTGTTCCATACCAAGCTTTTCACCCTTACATATGTCAGGATACTTATTTTCTATTTTCATCAGAAGCCTGACACAACACAGCACTTATTTTCACTGAAACCTGGTATGGAATAGATCAATTTTTTTTCAAATATTAATATGAAAAATCATTACCTGGGGCTCTTGGTAAAAAAGCAGATTCTGATTCAGTAGGTCTGGGATAGGGCTTGAGATTCTTCATTTCTAATAAATTCCCAGGTGATGTCAATGCCACTGGTCAGTGGACCACACTTTTAGGAGCAAGGAATATAGTTAACAAGCTCCAACGTCAAAACTTGGGACTAATTATCTTGGACTGGGGAAGGGTGAAAAGCGGGATATCCCACCATTTATGTGCTCTTTCATAGAGTCAATACCAGTGGCATCCCAGGGTCCTCTGTAAAAGGCACATAGATCAGTAGACCTTTATCCCTAACACTTCACCAGTTCTTGGGTACTTAGTTGCACAGTTTCAGCAGTGCTTTTAGAACAAAGCATAGGACTGAGGGGGGACTGAGGGACGGCCGCACTGCAGTAAAAACAGCAACCCAAGGGAGCAAGGCTCTGAGGGGCACTGTGGTGGGAGGGCTCTGGGTGGCCATGAGAGGGATCATGCAGACAGACATGGGGCTAAACAAGGGAAGCTGGGAGGCACCGAAAACACACACGACTGACTTCAAAATTTTGAGAAGGCTCAGTCCAGGGCAGTGGTGCCGAGGAATGTCAATGAACTGTACACAATTTAGTCTGAGGGAGGGGCCTGATCACGTCTGATGGGATGCCTTCATCCTCACTAAGTGATTGGGCTTTTATCATAAAACCACCCCCTTGTCTTGATATACAGTACTCTTAGACCTGCCTTTTTTTGTCTTCCTTCTTTTTCATACTGGTAATTTCATCAGAAAACTATTTTCTCCATGCTTGCCATTGAAGAAGAAATAAGCCAAATTTTTTTTTAAATGCTGTTGGACTGTACACAAGGCAATATACAATTGCCATGAATTATTCTGACTGATGACCCAGTGATGGGTGGGTGTGCCCTGTGGTTGGACGCTTAGCAGCAGCGTGACAGCACGGCAAGACAAGTTTCCGCTGCCTAAGGGCTGTTGGCAATAAGGGACTTTTCTTCTCTGATTTACAGGCCTGTATTCTATCATCGGCTTTCACACTCCTCCTTGCTTCTGATTTGGACAACTGGACAGCTCCTGGCAGTTGCACAGTCCAGAGGTCAAATGGACAAGATGACTAAAACCACAGTCATGAGGGAGAAAGGCAGGCCAGGTCCCTGACTCATATTCATGGTACAAATTAATGGCCAAATACTCTGTGCTTCGCTTAGAGAAGATTCGAAGTCACTCAGGCCAAATATCACTGCTGCCCTGGCTGATCCCCTATAATGGATCTTAATACAATTATATCCCAGGGGATATTAAAAAGCACAGCCTCCACCATCCAAAGGAATAAGACTTCTAGTGCCAGGTCATTTCTAATATAGGTTGGCATGGAAGGTAAAACAGAGTCACCTGTCTTATCCTCCAAGTGACTTTGATAAATAATTTCTTGGCACATTAAACTTAGTTGAACTACACTATTCCTATTGCTATAAAACAAAGAAATGAGATGATCAAGACCAAAATATTCCCCTTCTTGGTGATTCTATATTATAGTTGGCTGGTAACTCGAAATTTATTTCTAACAAGCCTTGAACCCTGAAGTCATTCTCCCCAGCAATGGTTCAGCAGCTGACATTTATATCTACACTACATCTCAGGCCAAAAGAGCCTCTTTGCCTTTCCAAATATCCTGCCAGGCTCCACCAGGGAATTCTGGATGGTGTGGAAGATTCAGGAAGTGAATTGAGGCTGCCAGGAATCTTCATCCAGGTTAATCAGCTCTGTAGACTCAAGGAGCAAAGAAGCAAGCTGGCTGGCTGAGTGATGCAGATAAACAGATGGCTTGGGCACAAGTTAAATGAACTGCATATTGGCTTCCAAATTCTCCTGCATCTAAAGCCATCAAAACAACATTACTGCAGATTTCATCATCAACTTGATTTACATTTACCATAATGGGAGAGAGGGGGGATAATAAATTCAACACTTTGTTACCTTTTAAATGTGAAATTCCCTTTGACGATAGATATCAAAAAGAGTTAAGGGAATGAAATGTTAAAGACATTTGAGTATTTACTTAATTTTTTACATAATTCCAAATTCATATTTTTATGATGATTGTAAGGAGTCCAATTTAAAAGTTGAATAATTATTCAAGGCAAACAGGCCCCAACTTTTATATGAAATATTTTATGATACATTTACTAATAGGAAAAAAAAAGGATTGCATCCAGTTGCTCAAAGATTTCATTAACTTAGGAAACAAAAGAAGAATGTTATACTTTTCTGCCACTGATAATATGTGCTGTTTTCTTCCTAGAGAGTCCTATAATTTTAAGTGATCTGAATGAATTCACACATGAAGAATGAATTTAGGGTCATGATTCCTCATTAGATAAACTTAGGTCAAGTTGAAGCAGTGGGTAGCAGGGAGTCATAATTCTCAGTTGGCAATGAGTTATACACAGGATCAGAAAACAATGATGATGAAAACTTTGTGATCTTTCATTGTCCCAGAAAAAAATGAAAAATATCTATTTGTTGGAATTTAAAAAAATCACTTGATGAACAAATTTGAAAACAAAATTTTATTTGGCTGAGTCTTCATGTATATCAGCTCTCACGTTGAAGCACAGAATAGTGGCAGGTACCATAACCAACATGAAAGGATCCAGCACTTGAATACATGCTGAGATATGTTGAAATTTGTAGGTCCTGATGACTCGCTATTTTTAGTACTAGAGAAATTATTTATGTCATTATAAAAGATTAACTTTGAGAGTTCAACATTACTTTTGAGAATTTGTGAAGGCTAGAGCAAAGTGTTTTTTAAAGAAAAATTAAAACAGCAATTTTAAGTAAAATGTTTTGTGGATCAGATAATCCACAGAGCAAATAAAAATCTTCGTGATTTTATGGAGTATGTTGTGTCAAAATAGATTCTACATACCTAATGCATTACATGAAAGCTATCAGCCTTCTTTGATTCCACTGAGTCTTCCACAAAATTTTGCTAAATGCAATATTTACTTTTTTGGATGCTGGAGATACAAATGTATAGTAACATCTATTTTTGCCTACACAGTACACATCTTCCATTCTTTGCTTAAGAGCACCCTCCTGTTTCTATGGGGAACTGCTTCACTTCTACTCTGATCGTCTAGAATGATGGAAACTATCACTGTTCTCCCCCGTCATGAATACAGAGCCGGACACTTGACCCAAAGTAGGCCAACCAGAGCACCCACTTCCCCTGGCGGTAATAACTGGTCTAGAGATGAGCATGTCTCCAGATAGATCAATCAAGAGCCCTGATGTTAAAAGGACACAACTCCTTGTGCAGCTTGTTACCATGGCCACCACCACATGGAAGCATTTGAGAGAACAAAGCTGTCAATCACAGGTAAAAAGAAAAGAGACAGAGAGTGTTGAAGACGTTCAAGTCCAACTGAACTGCTTGAAATTCTAAGAGCAGCTGAACATTCTGTAACTTGTCCTTCAGCCCAGTGAGCTACCCTCATAGCTCTCCAAATAATTTCTCCTCGTGTTACACATTAAATCAACCCTTTAACAACACAGGTTTGAGCTGCACCGGTCCACTTCCAAGGAGGTTTTTTTTTCAGGAATGAATACAAATTTATACATGGATTTGCGACTACGTGGAGGGTTGGCACACCTACCCCTACCCCCCATTTTGTTCAAGGGCCAATTGTAGTTTGAGCTGAACTTCTATCTCTTAAAACCAGAAAAGTTCTAGCTTCTTATACTGGGTGGCCAAACACACCTGGTCTGTCCTCTGACATTACAGTCTAGTGAGAAAGAATATCAATCAAATGATAAGCACATCTGTGGTTTCAAGCTGTGTAAGTACTGTGAAGGGATGTGACACAGACTTTAACACTTCACATAGCATGTTCATCAGAAACCTTGAAAACGAACCCTACATCACTGGCTGAGCAATCTCCAAACCCCCTCAGTTTTGCAATCTGACTTGGGGCATAATTTCAGAAACCTTTTCAGAGAGGGCTGGGCTCAATCTGCTAGGATCAGGAACCCCATGCTAGGTTCTAATCAAGGGCTCACAGGCCAGGTCTACCAGACAAAGAGAGATTGGTCACTTACTTTGCCTGACAGCCAGCTGTGGGTTCTGCAGGGAAATTGTTAGCAGCAAACAGTTCTGAGGGCTGAAGGAGCAATTATTGGCAATTAAAGAATTAAACGTTTATTCCACCTTTCCTGGAAGAACTTATACGTTAGGGGAACCGTATAGTATGTTCAACAACAGAAAAGTTATTCTTTACTGAAGAATTGAAGGTAATTGACATGAAAGGAAAAACAGAACTAGAAAAGCACCATTGTGCAATCCCTTGCAACAGTCACCAATGGACAGAGGCATTAGATAAAAGAATGGGGAACATGAAAATGGAGGGACTAGGTGTTACCACATGAACCAATGATCAATCTTAGCATCCTTAGAAGTGAGAAAACCAGAGACTGTGTGTGTCTCACAATGGGACACAACACAAAGCACATAGCCCTGGCTATGAAGTGTTCTTGTGGAAACAAATGAACTAGAATAAAATCAAGCCTGTAGACATTTCTCATTTACTGGCAAGAGAGGAATAGAAGAGAAAGTTAAACATCACCACAAAGAAGCCAACAGACAAATCCAAAAAAAAAACATTCTAAAGAATGAACTCAGTTTCTGACACATGTCACCTGCAGAAGATAAAAAAGCAGGAGGAAGAGGACTACTCCAGATCAAAAGAGATTCAAGAAGAAGATCAACTACATATTAATGTGTACTTTATTTGGGTCCTGACTCAACCAAACCAACTGTAAAATGACCTTCAGTGAGAAATGAAGAAATTTGATTGTAGAATAATTATAAGAAGTTATCAAGGAATTATGATAGTTATGATAATAAGATTGTGGTTAGATTATGGTCCATAATTTTTAGAGAAGGATACTGATGTATGTAGGAGTGAAACAACATGTTTGTTTTTTAAATACTTCAGCAAAGGAAAATAAAGGATAAATATTGCAAATGGGGCAAAATCTTGATAAATGATGAAATTGAGTGACAGGCAAAAAGATATTCATTGTTCTTTTCTATTTCATGTATATTTGAAAGTTTTCAAATGAATTTTTGAAGTTTGGCTCTTTGCAAAGAAAAATTCTCTCTCTCTTCAGGGAGCATACTATTGAGAATCCCTGTGAGACAAAACACATATTGCAATTAAGGAACTTAAAAGTCAGACAAGAGAAAACAAGAGGAGCCAGCTTTCAAAAATATCTCACTCAATAACAAAATGTGTTTAAGAGCAGAATATCAAAACAAGATAACTGCACTGGTTCATGGTTATAAGTTTTCAAAATTTAGCCAGGAAGAAAGAAACTCTTCAGTAGCAAATTAAAAACAACTTACTTAGAACAGTTGGAGATAGTTCGTTTCCTGATTTTTTTAAAAAAATTTTTAATGAAAATAATTTTTTAACTTTATAAATTGGTCTGTATACAATTTTATTCACCATTTCTTTAATCAATCCAGATTTAGATACTTATTTACAAATATATTTTAAATATTTTAAAGACTGGATTTAAGAGAAATGTATTATCAAATCACAGTAATAGTTACTACTTAGAATCTTAAAAAAATTTTTAAATACCTAGGATATGTTGATAAAAGGAATGGACATGAACAAAATGATTATCACTGAAGGCAAACACAGAATTTAATCAAGAAAGAAACTGCTATCTTTCCATACAAATCACATCAGATTTGAAATAAATGATGTGGGGATTACATCAAAATCCAAGATAAATGTTGTCAACAATATTATAGCTACAAAAAGCCAATACAGGAGATTCTACCCACCATTTCCCTTGAAATAAAATTTGAAAATTATAAGGAGTTATTTATTTAGCCAAAGGGAAATATTTTTTGTCCAAATGTTATGTAACACTGAAATGTACAATTAAAATATAACACTGCTTTGTTCTTCAAAGTAAAGGTAGATGACTTTCTCCTCCATGACTTATAAACTACCTGCTTAAAGGGAGATTGGAAACATTCTAGGTGTGTCCCCTGCTCCTGCCTTTCTGTAACCTCCCCTTGGATCATCTGGCATCATATACACAATTGTCCAGCTCTCAAAGAAGGCAAAAGGCTTCTTAAAAATCCTCTCATCTTTGAAGTAGAAAATAAATACTCAAAAATGTTTCAAGCAATATCTTAAAAGAGGACATCAAACCTGACTAAAAATAAATTTGGCTTGAATCCCATCACTATCAGAAAAATAAGAAAGAAGTATGTTTTTAAGGCAGACATTGAAGAAAATGCAAATGATTCCGCTGTTTTGTCCTGAAATGTTCTTTTCTTACAAGGGGAGGGTTTTGTCACCCAACTGCTAATGAATAATAATGAAAATGACAAATTATCCCACAAGCCTAAAGTATGATGATATTTGTTCCACTAGATATTGTTTCTTTACAGGGAAAAAGCCTGCTTTTCTTCAAAAATTTTTAAATGTTTTTTAATTTAAAATATTTAAATTTTTTTAATTTAAAAAAATTTACTAAAGCTAAGCATTAAAATAAGAACCTCTGTCATGATTTTCTTTGCTGTGACTACATTATTAGAAAGGGGCTAGCTATCTGCAGGAGAGTTAAAAATACTAGATTTCATTGGTGGCAGGGTTTAATCACATAAGTTAAAATTTCTTATAATCTTCAGGAGTGAGTAGAATTATAAAATCTTCCAAACCTTCTCTCCGCCTCTTCCCATTTGTTCCATCCCATGGGAGAAAGTGACACTAATCTAGTTTCTGGGACTGTTGCTGATATGATACCTATCAGAGCATAGTAACTAGGGGCTAGGGGGCAGGGCAAACTGCTTCTGGCTGCTGTAGCTGCTCTCTGCTCTAATTTGCAGTGAAGCATCTCCAAAGAACTGCCTGAGTTGTGGTCTCCTCCTCCTCCCACATTCTCTTTTCAATCCCTTCCAAACATGCTTCCAATTCTCCACCATGCCCCTGAGACCACAAGGTCACCAGTTGCCTCAATGTCACCAAATCCAGTGATCATTTCCATCCTTCATTCACTCAAACCTCAATAGTCTCTGATTATTTCTCACACTTTAGTGAGTGAACCATCTTTTCTGAGAATCCCTGAGGTCACACTCTCCTGGCTCTTGTCCTACCTCACTGGCCATTTCTGCTCAGGTCCCTGCTCCCTTGCTCCCCTTCTAAATACTAATATTCCTATTGGGAACAAGGCATGAAGAAAGTAGGATTGATGAGAAATTACATTCTTCCCGTTCACTCAGCATGTCTTCTTTTTGTCTCTCTCTTTCCACTACCCTTGCTCTAACTGTTAGACCTAAAAACGTTTTAGAATTTCTTTCACTATTTTATTGAGTTTTAGACCATTGAGATTACCTATGGTCTGTAGATTAGAGTATACTATATAGGTGATGTCACCATACATTAACAATTTCTTAGGTGGAGGCAGAAAAAAACTCTCTGAAATTATTATAATCCCAAAGGATAATGAAGAAATAAAACAGTCTGTGCCTGGGGAACATTATTTCTATGAATTATCTTTGTTCAGAGACTCAGAGAAAAATGGGACCATTTAAAATCCGGAAGAAATGGATAAATTCCTAGGAACATGCAACCTATGAAAAAAGCATCATAAAAAAATAGAAAATCTGATCAATAATGAGTAAAGAGATTGAATCAGTAATCCAAAACCTCCCAACTAAGTGAAGTCCAGGACCAGACGTTTTCACTAATGATTTCTACCAAACATTTAAAGAAGAATGAACTCCAATCCTTCTCAAACTCTTCCAGAAAACAGAAGAGGAGGGCACACTCCCAAACTCATTTTAGGAGGCCAGCATTACCCTGATAAAAAAACCAGAAAAGGATGCTACAAGAAAAGGAAGTTGCAGGCCAATATTCCTCATGAACCAAGAAACAAACATTCTTAATAAAATATTATTGAACCCAATTCAACAGCACATTAAAAGGATCATATACCATGATCAAGTGGGATGTATCCCTTGGATGCAAGGATGGTTCAACATACACAAATCAGTAATTATGATAAATCACATTAACAAAATGAAGGATAAAAATAGTACAATTATCTCAATAAAGGCAGATAAAGTATTTAACAAAATTTGACATTTCATGATTAAAAAACTCTCAACAAATTGGGTATAGAAGGGACATACCTCAACATAATAAAAGCCATATATGACAAGCACACAGCTAACATCATACTCAATATTGAAAAGTTAAAATCTTTCCCTCTAAGATTAGGAAAAAGACCAAAATGCTCTCTCTTGCCTCTTTTTTTCAACATAGTACTGGAAGTCCTATCCAAAGCAATTAAGCAAGAAAAAGAAAAGTCATGAATCCAAATTAAAAAGGAAGAACTAAAATTTTCTGTTTGCAGATGACATGATTATAGATATAGATATACTTAAAACCTAAATTCTCTACCAAAAAGCTGTTAGAACTGATAGATGAACTCAGTAAAGTTGCAGGAATAAAGTCAACATGCAAAAATCAGTTGCATTTCTATACACTAGCAACCAACTATCTGAAAAATAAATTAGGAAAAACCATTTATAATAGCATTAAAAAAGAAAATACTTAGGAATAAATTTAACCAAGGAAGTGAAAGTTTTGTACACTGAAACCTATAAAACCTATGATGAAAGAAATTAAAGGAAACACAAATAAATGGAAAGATATTTTGCATTCATGAGCTGGAATAATTAATATTGCAGACTTGTCCAAAATACCCAAAGTGATCTACAGATTCAATGCAATCTTTATCAAATTTCCAATGGCTTTTTTCACATAAATAGAGAAAACAATCCTAACACTCTTATGGAACCACAAAAGACCCTGAATAGCTTAACGAATCTTGAGCAAGAAGAGCAAAGTTGGGAGCATCATGCTTCTTAATTTCAAACTATATTACAAAACTATAGTAATCAAGTCAATATGGTATTGGAATAAAAGCAGACACATAGATCAATGAAACAGAAGAGAGAGCCCAAAGATAAACCCATGCATATACAGTCAATTAATTTATAACAAAGGTGTCAAGAATACACAATGAGGAAAAGAAAATCTCTTCAATAAATGGTGCTGGGAAAATTGTACAGTCACATGCAAAAGAATGAAATTGGACCCCTATCTCACACAATACACAAAAATCAATTCAAAATAAATTGAGGAATATAACATAAGACCTTAAACCATAAAACTACTAGAAGAAAACATAGGAGGTAACCCCTTGATAGTGGCCTTGGTGCTGACTTTTTGGATTTGGCGCCAAAAGCACAAGCAGCAAAAGCAAAAATAAACAAGTGGGAATACATCCAACTAAAAAGTTTGTGCACAGCAAAGGAAACAATTAACAGAATGAAAATGCAACCTACAGATGGGAGAAAATATTAGTAAACTATGTAATAAAGGGTTAACATCCAATTATATAAGGAACTCAACTCAGTAATAAATAAAATACAAATAACCCAATATGACAAAATACCTGAATAGATATTTTTCCAAAGAAGACTTACAGATGACTAATAGGTATGTGAAAATATGTTCAACATCACTAAGCATCAGGAAAGTACAAATCAAAACATACATCAGTCAGGATGCCTATTATTAAAAAGACAAATGTTGTTGAGGTAATGGAGAAAAAGGAACCCTAGTACACTGTTGGTGGGAATATAAATTGGTATAACCACTGTGGAAAACAAAGAGGAGGTTCCTCAAAAATTAAAACTGTAACTACCATATGATTCAGCAACCCCACTTCTGCATATATATCCAAAGGAAATTAAATAACCATCTGGAAGAATAGTTATACTATTCCCATATACTCCCATATTTATTGCAGCATTATTCAAAATAGGCAAGGTATGGTAACAACTTAAATGTCTAACAATTGATGAAAAGACAAAGAAATTGTAGTATATGTATACAATAAAATATTATTTGGCTTTAAGAAAGAAGGAAAACCTGCCATTTGCGACAACATGGATAAAACTGGAGGGCATAATGCTAACTGAAATAAAGCAGACAGAGAAAGAAAAATACTGTATTTTCATATCTTTTATATGTGGAATCTTAGAAAAAAAGAAAAAGGTGAACTCATAGAAATAGAATGGTTGTGGCCAGGGGCTGGGGAGGAGAGTGGGAGAAATGGGGAGAGACTGGCAAGATGGTGCAAAACATTTAACTATAACATGAATAAATTATGAGGCCCTAATGTATAGTATAGTGACTATAGTAATAATACTGTATTATATACTTGAAGTTTGCTAAGAAAGTAGATCTTAAGCATTTTCACTAAGGAAAAGAAAAAGGGACTGTGAGTTGATGGATGTGTTAACTTGATTATGGGAATTCTTTCCTTTCACAATGTATGTGTGTATATTATCACATTGTACACTTTAAATATATTACAGTTTTGTCAATTTTGCCTCAATAAACCTGGAAAAATGCTTGTTCATGAATATTCATGTTTTATTTGTAATAACAAAAACAAAACAGTAAGCAATGCAATGTCCATCAACAAGTGAATAGTTAAGCAAATTGTGGCATAACCATACAATGAAAAACATTTTAGCAACAGAAAAGAACAGCTGTCACACCCAACAGCCAGGATGAAACTCAAAATAATCATGCAGAGTATGGGTAGAAGGAGCCAGAGAAAAGAATGATGCATACAGTATTATTCCATTCATAAAATACTCTACAATATGCAAACCAATCTCAAGAGACAGAAAGCAGATCAAGGTTTTTCAGGGATGGGGATAGGTACTGAGGTTAAAAGTGTATATGACAACTCTGTGAGGATATCAATATTTTCATAATCTAGTAAAGCAACTATAATCTAATAAAAAGTATTTTCATTATCTTGATTACAGTGATAGCTTTATGGGTATACACATGGGTCAAAATTTATCAAATTGCATACCTCATACATAAGCAATTTACTGTATATAAATAATACTTCATAAAGCCCCATAAAAAAAATTAGAGTTAGGCTTCAAAGGAAAAATGTTGAGAATGATATAGTAAAGGGAATTCAGGCAACCTAACTTTAGTGTCTTGCCCAGAGTTAAATGTTAGATTTGAGAAGAAAACATCCTGGTATTCTCAGTCAAGTATAAATCAGCAGAATTTGTTTGAACAAGGGATAATTTTTACAGACCCAAAACTGAACATAAAGCTGAATTAGTGGCCACAAGGTGTCCCACGACAACAAATGCCACTCTGCACAGATGGGAGAAGAACTCCTTCAGTATATCCTTCCAGTGATTGGTCTAGATACAGTCATTTGGCCCCCATCTTGGTGACCAAGAAAGCCTTAACATTTCCTTCTGCTTCACGAAACATCAGTCCACCTGGATTCAAATCCCTATGGGACCACGTACTAGCTGAGTTACCTTGGGAATAAGTTACAACTATCTGTGACTTAGTTTCCTCATCTGAGAAAATGATAATAGCACCCAAGTCATATAGTTGTGTTAATACGTGTAACACAGATTAATACATGTAAGGTGCTAAAACCATCTATTATTATTTTCATTGTCATTCGCATTTTGAAGATGAGAAACTAAACTTCAAACAGGTAAAATAACTCATAAGTAGATCTAAGAACTGAGGGTAAGATTCAGGTCCTCACTACTAGGTCAGCATTCCTTCCCATACAACACACAGATTCCCTGCAAACAAAATATACTTGCAATCTGCAGGAGTTCACGCTGCTGGTCAAATAAAAGCAGGCAAAACTACTCACCACTTAACAAATTGGCAAACCAAAACCTAGCAAATTTAATCTCTGTGCTTACTGGAAAGATCCTGCCCCCAGCTGACAGAGATCTTGTCTAAGAATGATTGGAAACCCTAACTAGATTGGAACAAGGAGAGGGAAAAACAAGATTGGTGATTACAGACTACTGAAGTGAGCCTGGAGCTAGGCAAAACTGGTCCTTTGACAGTTGATAAAGAGGGAGACAGAGGTCACAAGTTAATTTAAGTGTATTGTCTTTCCTGGAAAGCAGAAGAGGCTCCCTTTCAATTTAACTCCTGTTTTTGGTAATAAAACTCACAGGCTGGCTCCCTCCATGCTGAACCTTCCCAGGATTGCTATGTCACCAGAGCACATGATGTGACCTGATACAGTCAACACTGGAAAAAACAAACTAAAACCCACCTCTTTTTACCCCTCAAGTTTATTTTGCCTCCAGATATTCAAGAACTCAAAATTAAAATAATCTGAGCCTCTGACTTGAATTTTAACTTCCTATGTGTCTATCAGCCTTTCCAAAGGAGCTCAATCTGCTGTTTGGAGTACTAATGCTCTTTCAGGTGCCAGAGAAGAAACTGCGGATGAATAAATCATGTAACGCAGTTCTCTCATTGCATTTCCTTGAGCGGATTAGAGGCCTCACATCACCTCATTTGCCTTTCATGGGTCAAATTCTACACAAAAAAAGCAAGAGCCTTGAAATATTTAGCGTTGGAAGAAACACCTTCTAGCTTCCCCCCGCACTCTAAAGCTGAAAACCACCTTCTTTCTCGATTCTTGCCTCTAGTGACCAGTGTGTGTTCCCCCTACTCAGTAAGTTTCCCACCGGGCATTCACGAGCCCTCCTCTCCCTGTCTCCCCTCTCAGTGCTCTCAAACTCCCAGTCATTCATTTGTCTCTGAGAAAATGGGCCGTCAGCATTTACCAAGGTCGCTCTGGACCCACCTCTCGCCACACACTCTCACAATAATGCTAATTATAGGACTCCCACGCACATGAGCCAGGCAGGTAGAGAATACTTCTGAGAATTCCTTTGTGGAAGACCTCTGGAATCCAGCGTTTATTCTGTGGACAAAAAACAAAGTTGCCTGCCATTTCAGTAAACAAAGAATGTTGCCTACCATTCCAGTAAACAACATCTTATGCCCACCATCAAGCCATCAGCCACTGTAGCTGCCCCAAAGTGGTGCACCCTGAGGGGAATTCAGGGTGGAAAAAAACAGGAGAATGGCCCTAGGTAGTTATGATGCAGATCAAAGGGATAATTTCCGTGAGCCCAGATTCCTGCATCTTCCCATACATAGGAAAGCACTAAAATCGTTAACTTGAGATATCTTGTTTTTGTGATTAGCAGTAATCTTTTGATGTTCAACTACATGTTTGTTTGTTTGTTTTCCAGCAAAAATTCCTATAAATCCCGACTTCTCCCTTACCTCTTTGGAACAGTTCCTCAGAGCTTGCTTTTTTTTTTTCTTTTGAATTTTATTTATTTTTTTATACAGCAGGTTCTTATTAGTTGTCCATTTTATACATATTAGTGTATACATGTCAATCCCAATTTCCCAATTCATATCACCACCACCACCACCACCACCGCCACTTTCCCCCCTTGGTGTCCATACGTTTGTTCCCCCAGAGCTTTCTGAGAGGCTGATTTCGTAGGCTATAGTCCTCAGTAACATCCCCAAATAAAATTCTCAGCTTTTAGGTTGTGCATTGTTTTTTTCTTTTTTTTTTTTCAGTCAACAATTTCATTGGCTAAGAGCTTGTATCTGACTTGATTAAGGGTAACAATTCATGGCAAATATTCCAACTGAACTTGAATGCTCAGTTTAATATAAGCATCAATGTTCTTTTTCTTCCAAATGTTGGGGCAGTTTGAGAATCCATGTGATGGTAAGCTCAGAACATCTGCTTTTCATTTTTAGTAGCCATACCCAGTTAGCCAATATGATAAAACCCCCATCTCAAAAAAAATGGATCAGAAATGAAATGCACAGAAAAAAGAGGATAAAAGACAATCCATCAGATGTGATTCCCATGAAAAGAGGAGTCAACTCTTTTTGACAAAGGAGTTACTCCAAGAGAATGAATTAGTGAATAACAATATTTCGAAAAGCCTTTTTATTTCTTTGAAGCACGTTTACCAATACCTCATTCTTCCTCATAAAGCAGGTAGAACAGCACTGTTAACTCATTTGTCAGATGAAAACACAGCACCAGGGGGGTTCATTAACTTGCCCAGGTTCACACAAAAACAGAACTGGCACTCAGGGTCTCTTAGCTCACAGGAAAATAACCTAAACTAAGACATCTTTTCCTCGTCAAGGAAATTCTCTTTAGATACTAAAGGCCAACAGATTGGAACTCTGCCAATCTTGGACCTGAATTTCATCTCCACATGAGCTTCAAGCCTCTGAGCTTCCCGAGAGACTCTGGCACTGTTCCATGTTCTGAGGCTCAGTTTCCACTGTCCTCTCTGGGAGAGTGTGGGACTCGAGGGACATTGTTCCAGCTAATGATTAAGAAACTCTCCAGACAATAGGGGCTTCTTAGACAATGGGTGAATTTCCAGGATGTCCGGCCCCCTTCCGAGAAGGAGGGGAGATAACAAAATGTAAAAAAGGTGTCTGTCAAAGACCAATCAGACAGCTGGGGAGAAGGAGGGAGATAACAAAATGTAAAAAAGGTGTCTGTCAAAGACCAATCAGGCAGCTGGGGACAAGTTCCCTCTCTGGTCCGAGCCTAAGCCGGGACCAATCAGCAGGAGAACACAACCAAATCTATAATTTACATACGGGGAAGTGGGAACCTATAAAACTGACATATTCGCGCCCAAAAGGGTTCCTTCTTCGACCTCCTGCGTGAGGACCAAGGAACCCCGGTGCACCGGCCTTCAATAAACCTCTCGCGTTTTGCATCGACTTCCGACTCTTGTTGTTTCCTGGGCGAGTCGAAACTCCTAGGAGACCGCGCAGGTCTAACAAGAGGAGGAAGGTCTTGTGGGGGAGCGATTTCATTCTGATTTCTTCTCAAAGCTTCTGCTCCTTTGAATTATACAACTGGTGAATTCAAAAGGGTACTAATGGGCCAGGAGTAGGTCTATTCTTCCTTTCTGAAGTAGTTAGAACAGGTATTTTCCTTTCTCATCAAATAAACTAAGGCAGGACCCGCCTTTCCTCTCCCCATCAGCTGTTTCATTTTAATTAGAAAAATAATAATTTAAGATATTTATATCAAGTTTAGAGGCTTTCTCATCAATCCTGATGAAACCAAGAGTTTATGGGAACATTTCAAATCCACTCATGATGCTAATTAGTGACTTGGTTCAGAAAAGGGAATGAAAATAATGATCTTAAAGAAATCTAAATAAGGAAATAGGAGTTTAAAATCACTGCATTTATTTCTGTCACCTTCCAAATATAATTTAAACAATATTACAAAAATACACATAATGAGCTAAAATAAGAGTCGGAAGACGCAATCAAGAACTGAAACTACTGGATTGTTTAAAACAGAAACTGTCATCTGCCATGCCAACGACTAGACATTGCTTTTTTTTTTTTTTTTTTTTTTTTTTGCGGTACGCAGGCCTCTCACTGTTGTGGCCTCTCCCGCTGCGGAGCACAGGCTCCGGACGCGCAGGCTCAGCGGCCATGGCTCACGGGCCCAGCCGCTCCGTGGCACGCGGGATCCTCCCAGACCGGGGCACGAACCCGTGTCCCCTGCATCGGCAGGCGGACTCTCAACCACTGCGCCACCAGGGAAGCCCTAGACCATTGCTTTTTAAAAAAAGAAGAAAAACAGGCACTATAGTAGAGTTCGGGTTAAATTCAGCTTTCAAAAAATTCCCCAGACATTTTATCATAAGTTAAAAAGATTTGAAAAGTAAGAAAAGAACCAAGTTTCTCCATTTTGTCTTTTCTTCATTTCTGCTCCTTAACCTAAAGGAATTTTTCTTTCCCTCAACTGTCTGATTTTTTACTTTTCCAAATAATGTGGCACTTTTTAATATTTAAGGCAATTTTTTGTTGCCTTTCCCAAAAGGGCTTTTCCTGACAGAAGTATGGGGAAATGGAAGGGTGCTGGAGTAGGATGCAGGAGAGTTGGGTTTAGGCCCAGAATGTGTCCTTAAACTCACATTTGATCTGGGAGAAGTCACTTCACCTGCCTGATTTCAAGTTCCTCATTTGTAAAATAAAGAGAAAGAAGCAGATGAACTGTCAGATCTTTTCCAGCACCAGCATTCTGTGTTTACTAAAGCAAACTTCTGCCGCTGCTCTTTTCTGGAAAGCTATGGCAAGTGTGTGCTCAGTGTAGTCATGAAAATTTTCTCAATGCCCTGGAATTTGAAATAACTTTCCAAGTGACACACATAGGTTAGGCTACCATTTGCAACCATGACCATGATACTAGGAAAACTGCTCTCAGGTAATTAAGTTGTCCCGACATTATCATTGCATTACAAATAGGAGATACTTCTTGTTTTCTCTCATCTCTATTCCTTCTTTTCCACCAACTACTATTGATCCTGATTCTGGACAAGTCAGGATTAGAGAAGAAACATATACAACACTGTGGAAATAGATAAATGGGGTGGGGGTGGTGAGACAGAAAGAGAGATCTCTGCAAGGCAACTAACTGATACTATTGTTATATATCCTAGAAGGGTGTCACATAGCTTCTGGCAGTGCAAACAGTTCTCCAGAGTTCCAGCACCTTCTGATTATGTCCTAAGTGAGTTACATATATGGATTCACAAGAGGTATCAGCATTTATTGCTTTAAACCATGCCAGTCACAGTTTTTTATGACATACCAAATTTTTATCCTTAGTATGCCATTAAAGTCCATTTCTGATCCCTGAAGGCAATTTTCACACCCATTATTCTTTTCAGCAATCAACTAAAATTCTCCTTCTAATGACCCTATTTCTGCAAAATAAACAATCTAAATTTAATTGCTTGGAACCACTGCCTGTTGGAGAGTTTTTTGGCTTTTTATTAAATATCCACATGTGATATGTGTAATGTGTGTCATGGGACAAAGTCCTGAGTATGGTGCCTGCTGCCTCCATACATCTTTTGAGGACTTCACATAGTTCTACTTCAATCCAGAGACTTGTGCTGTGGTGTCAATGGCCCAAAACAGATGAACGCAGTTACTGGTGAACCAGTAACTTCCTAATACCATGAACACTCTGTTAAAATAAAGGAAATTTGAGACTTCTTGATTTAAAAAGCAGATAAAATCTTTTTTTCTTCTTCATCCATTTATTAAAATATTCATAGAAGCCTGAGGGATGCAAAACAGAGCAACACAGGTAATATTAAACAGCTGCTTGCAATACACCCAGAGGAATTTTGACTAAGAAAAGGGAGAGAATGTATCTGAATTACAAGAGTTAGAAAAAGACATGGAAAATTTCTACCCAACAGTATGGCAGACCCTTACTTCAGACACACAGGATTTCTCTGATCTAAAGGAGTGACCTAACTACTGCCCAAATCAGCTTGAGTCAGACGAAAGCATTTCTTGTCCCTACTACCCTCATCAGTGCTTCTTCCACTGCACCTACTCGATGAACATCCAACTTGATGAATGCAATGCCTATTTGGTTGTGGAAGGAGCAGGCAGACCCCACATCTTGAGGAAGAGCTTGGTGATAGGAAGGGGCAGAAGCAGAGATATGTGAAAGCACTGCCTTCTGAGAGCCTGGTGTGTGCTGGTAATTAGACAGGAGATAGCTGGGCCCCAGGCTGAGCAACTGGAACTTGTCTCCTGTTACTTCAAGATAAAGATAACAGCAGGGGCAGAGCTCTGCTTGAGTAAAAGATAAGGAAGCCACATTTTTCCTGGGATCAAGGCGACCTCCCAGACCACACATGCGCAGAAAATATCCTCAGGAGCCAGGGAAGGGAAGGGGTGCCAGCCCGTACTATGTCCTGCCAACCTCCCAGTGACCCTCGTGCTTAGAATCCATCTTGGCTAAAAGGTGAGTGTGCACATCGAGAAAGGCCCTGAGTCAGACCAGATGTGAACAACGAGCAAGATGATTGGCCAGAAGAAACCCAGAAAACTGCCCCCAAATAAGCTACCCCAAAAGTGCAGCTCACTCTGAGCCCACCAGTGTCCTTTCACACGTACTTAGCTTCTAATAAATGCTTGACAAGCTTCACTACCTTCTTTCTCTTTGCTGAATTCTTTCCTCAAGAAAGACAAGGACCGTGTTCCTGTTTCAAGCCCACTGGTCCTCGTGGTCTAGAGGTTAAGATTCGGCACTCTCATTGCCACAGCCCGGGGTTCAATTCTCGGTCAGGGAACTAAGACCCCACTTCAAGCCACCACACCCCACGGCCCCCAGAGATCGTTCATGACCAGGAGAAAAGGATCAAGTGTGTCCTCTTATGAATAGTCTAATAGCAATAGAAAAGTAGAAAGCAGGAGGAAGATAATATCCCTCCTCAGTCTAGCAGAATCACCCCAGGAAAAGGGCCAGGAATTTGGCATGGAGCTATGAACACCAATCTGTTCTTCAGGTTAACACCTTAGTGGGGCTGTGTTAATTCACAGATGAAAAGGCAGGAAGGGTGAGGCAAACCTAACCATTTGGTCTGTTAACAAATACTTACCTCTTCACATAGGCCTGGATAGGATAGGAACAAGGATTTCAGAAACTGTCAATGTGGGGTTATATAGAGATTCTACAACTTAAATGAGGACACAACACCCAATAAAGAGAAGAAAAGCTTTCTTCTGAAAATATATTCTGGGTAAGATGATAAAAAAAAAAATCAAGAGAACTTACATTATAGAAAAGCTAACTAGAACCAAGATAGAGGCAGAAATGAAAAGGAAGTTGGATAGGATTAAGAATGACTATAAAATTTAAATGCAACATTAGAATTAAGATGAGCAGGCAAAGCAATAAAAAGTATATTTTACATTGCTGAAAATACAATCAGTTATATGGAAGAGAAACTTTAAACCTCTCAGAATGCAGACACAGTGACAACTGAAATTATGAGAGAAAAACAACTTAAATGAAGAGAGAATGAAGTCAGCCTAGATCTTACTGATATTTTTTTCAAAAATAGAGCTGCAAAGCATTACATGCCACATATTCCTTTTGTTAATAATCTTATTTTGACCTCTTTTTTAATGTTTTTCAGATGTCCCTTTTTTCAAAAGCTAATGGATTTAGCACTTACTCTAAAGCCGTTATGTTCTTCTAACTACTATTAAAGGTATCTGCATGATAAGAAAATATATCCTATCCTTTTGCTGCAGCAGAAAAAGCAAATTATTCCACATCATCAGCTCTCCTGGCAAAAAGAGTTTTATGAAACACCTAGAATTCAGATGTAATTGCTATCTAGAGAGAGCAACTACCTTAAACCTCTGAAGTGTCTATAATTATGATTAATCATATTATTTACCAATGACTGTGCCTAGGTAATAATATTAACATCTCTGCTACCTCAAATGTAAACTACAAATATGTTAGACGAAAGGTAAGATAAAATACACCAACTCTGGTAGATTTCTCAAAGTTTTTTAGAGTTTTATTACCATTTCTGTTAACAGATAACATCTGGGGGTAAAAAGAACAAAAGTAGTAGTCAAAGTTTACAACACTTGCTTGAGCTAAAAAGGACAAACAATAATTTGGAAGAGTTCTATCAGTGCCATACAATATTGTTTATTAAAATTAACCAAGATATAAACATACCTACATACAATATTGATATGTCAAGCACCAAGAAAAAAAGGAGCAAAGATGAAAAAAGGTATTTTCGATGGAAGGAGTTTCTCAAGAAACTGTGCTTTCTTATATACTGTGAAGGACAGAGATAATAAATAAATATTTATCTAAAGGTAATTCTTACACCTAATAATTCTGAGTAGTTAAGCTATAGTCAATGTAAGAAAGCAAGAGTAAATCTTTCTCAGCTAATCAAATACTCAAAACATTACATTAATTTATCCTTACACACACACACACACACACAGAGGGATACCCAATTACATGATATGAGAATAAGAATTTTAAATAAAAACCTGAAGAAGTGATGTTTTAAATACCACTTTATAACAGCACTGAACACAGTTATTTCTTTCTGGTCAGCTTAGCAAAGAATGTATACAAAATAAAAGGTGTCTACAATAAGATAGGTTGAAAACAATTTAAGTCTAAAAGTCAGATTATAATAAGATAAATGGGATTAGATCAAAATGGAGAAAATTGTTTCAACCTGTAATATGGTAATATACTTTTATTAGCTATTTCTTCATTGTTAATACTAACAAACGGAGACATCATATTTTAGTGTATTTTTTGAAACCAAAATTTACATTTTAGAGTAGGGTCACAGCTTTCAAATTACTAGAAAAAAAGAACAGTAGAGTTTAAACCAAGTTTGTAAATGTACACATAGAAAAAGACCCAATATTCGCTTTGACAGTAAGTGTAACTCTTTAAACTAGTATCTTCTTACTCTTCCCACAGCTCTCTCCAAGCAAAGAGCCCCATTCCTAATTACCAGTTTCTGTCAATGACACCACTATTCTTTTAATAAGCAATTACATTAGAAACCTTAGGATAGTTTATGATCCACCCCTAAATCTGATAAGGTACCAAAGCATGTGAATTTTTCCTTAGAGATAGCTCTTAAATTTGTCTTTTCCATTCCACCTACGATTAAGATTACTAAATTTCTCATCCTGTTTGATTCTAAGTTTCCTCTGTTTCATCCTACATATTAGATAACTCTAAAATTCTGCTTCAGTCAGACTATAACCCTGTTGAAGAATTTATAATGTCAAAAACATTCTACTCCAGGCTTCCCTGGTGGCGCACTGGTTGAGAACCTGCCTGCTAATGCAGGGGATACGGGTTCGAACCCTGGTCCGGGAAGACCCCACGTGCCGCGGAGCAACTAGGCCCGTGAGCCAGAACTACTGAGCCTGAGCGTCTGGAGCCTGTGCTCCGCAACAAGAGAGGTCGCGACAGTGAGAGGCCCGCGCACCGCGATTAAGAGTGGCCCCCACTTGCCGCAACTAGAGAAAGCCCTCGCACAGAAACGAAGACCCAACACAGCCAAAGTAAATAAATAAATAAACTCCTACCCCCAACATCTTCTTTACAAAAAAAAAAACCCGAAACATTCTACTCCAAAAGAACTGACTGTCTTACTGTCCCTAACTTCCACCCATTGGTATATGGCATTTATTTTGCCAAGACTGCCTTCCCATCTATCCCCCTTCCAATGATCCAAGTTTTACCTTTTTGCCAAGACTTACTCAGATACCACCTCCTCCATGAATTCTCCACTCAATCCAGTACGTCTTTGAATTTATGTAGGATTTGTACCATCCATACTGCTTATTGACACTTTTAACATAATGTCATGCGTGGGTTTTATTTCTTAAAGCACACACATCTCTATTCACTTGCTAGCAGGTATTATAAGGTCCTTGTGAACTACTGAGACACATTTCTGTTTTCCAGTATTTTTCACTTAGTAGTTTCCCAACAAATCATATGGAATTGATAAAACGAGAGGATGAAAGCATTACCCATGCTTATTGCCTTGTGCTTCGTTTTTCAAGTCACTGGAGTGGTTCTCAACATAGTGTGAACTCTCTAAAACCTTCACTTGGAAATGCAGTTTGGGATTTAATCCTGGATCTTGTGGTGGTTCTCAACTATGTTAATTTTCTCATTTAAAGTCTATGTCATACCTATATGAAAAAATTAAATTCATGCAGCTGCAAGAAACAGTAAACCCAACCAACTACGGCCAAGTGAGGAAGAGGATTATTCCTGTTACGCAAAACATCCAAAAATTGGCCCTCAGTGGCTGATGTAATGACTCCCGGACTCCACCAGGGACTCAAGCTCCTTCTATATCTGTCATTTCATCTTCAGCCTGAGCATTTCCTCCTTGTGGAGATAAGGTGGCTGCTGCCTCCCGGCAGGAAGGTATTGAAGGGCAAAAGGCCTGAGGCTATTATTAGCCAGGCCTGCCTCTTTTTGGAATTTTTCCCAGAAGCCCTACCCTTTCAAGTTTATCTCAGGCAACAGAGTTGCATTACAAGGTATTTAACCTCAGACCTCCCTAAAAAGTAATTTGGAAAAATGGAAAACTAGGCATTGGGTAGATAGCTAGAAATATCTGTCCTAGGTCATAATAAAGAAAAGAAGCATTAGTAACCTCATTCTACACATTTTAAAATATTTTATTTTGACATAATTTCAGACTTTGAGAAAATTTACAAGGCTAGTCAAAAGAATTCCCAGATAGCTTCACCCAGATTCCCTGCTACAGTTGTTTCTCTCAGATGTTACTGGAAATGCTGCTAGCACTTCCCAGTTAAGGAGGATGCCAGCCTCAGGAGTAGGATATGTATATATATTTTTTATTTAAATCTGTAACAACAAAAAAAATGTATACATCAATTCCTATTTGCTTGAGTGTATTTTATCAGGAATCTGTTTTGAAATCTTAACAGATTTAACAGATTTAACAATTTGAAATTTCTAGTATCAGTGGAGATAATCCTTTGTTTTTTCCTTAGACATATTATTTTAGTATATTATTTAGCTATATATTAATGGGCTTCCAAATATTGAACTAACCTCACATTCCTAAAATAAGCTCAGGTCATTGTGTATTGTTTCCTTATAGTAGCACTGGATTCTGTTCACCATATATTATTTTGAACTTTTGCATCAATGTTCATTGATGATATTGGTTCATAAATTTTTTGTACTATATCAAATTTATATGTCAATGTTATACTTGCTTCATTAAAACATTAGTAAGTCTTCCTTCATTTTCAATGCTCTGGAATAATGCATAAAGCATTGGGACCATCTACTCTTTGAACTTTGCTGTGAATTCTCACCTGAATATGGTACTTTTTGTGAGGTAGTATCTTGATAACTTTCTCAGTTTCTTCTAGGGCAAGTTGTTTGAGTAAACATTCTATCTTTAATTGGGTCAGTTTGGTAAACTTTTATCTCCCTAGGAAATTATCTACTTCATCTCCATTTTCAAATGTATTACTTAGGGTTTTGCAAAATAGTCTGATGATATTTTAAAATTTTGTCCAACTCACTCGGGCCATTTCTCCCTTTCCATTTCTTACTTTGTATATTTGTGATTTGTCCCTTTGTTTCTTGATCATGGTATCTATAGGTTTGCCTGTTAATGTTTTCAAATTACCAGGAGTTTGTTTAACTAGATCTGTTTTTCTATTGTCCTCTTTAATTTTTGCTTTCATCATTATTAGCCCTTTCCTTGTGCTCTCTCCTGGTTTACGTTGAGGTTTTTTCTAACTTTTGTGCTTGTAATTTCATTTTTCTATTCTTTCACTTTTATGATAAAGGTATTTTGTGCTGCTGATTTCCCTATTATCACTGCTTTAAACATGTCACTGTTTGAATGTTTTCATTTTTTAAAAACTACATATTTTTTAATTACATAAAATGACAAATTCTATAATTATGTAATTTTTTAGAAGTTATAAAATTTTATATTTCCCTTTCAGGAGCTGTATAACAAAAAGTTAAGTATCCAGGTACAAGTACTTTGGGTATTGTTTTAATAAAAATTTCTAGTTTTAGTCCATTGTAATCTAATAGTGTTATTTGTAATATTTAATATTTCTACTGTTGCTTTCTTTGTTATCTAATGTTTTCAGCATTTCACCTGTGCTTCAGAGAAACATGTATCATCTATATTGAGGTATAAAGTTCAATATATCATAAAATCTATCTTTTAGTTATGATGTTTAGGTTTTCCATCCTTGCTTTTGTCAATTTGATCTGTTTTGTGTGTCTTAAAATCCCATATTATCATGCTTTCTCTACATCTCCCTACATTTCTGGTTAGGTTTTTTGTGTTTTTTTTATAAAGATGATTGCTATGTTTTTTTGGTGCATAATGTTCATAATTGTTATACATCATGAATTAGGCCTTTTAACATTAAAAAGCATCCTTCATTTTTACATTTAATGCTTTTGGATTGAATTATACTTTGTATGATATTATTTTGCTAAACCTGCTTTCTTATTGTTTCCAGTTGCCTGATACACTTTGCCTATTTCTTTCTTGTTCGCCTTTTCAAATTATTTCATTTTAGGTGTGTCTCTTACATTTATAGCATATAGGTAGGCCTTCCTTTGAGAGCCAGTTGAACAGCTTTTTCTTTTAATAAGTGAGTTGAACCCATTTACATTTATTGTTAAGACTGCCACATTTGATCTCAACTGTATAATTTTTTTCTCTATATGTTTTTACCTTTTTTGGGCTTTTAAGGTTTGTATTTTTGTTTATACTGTTTTAAATGCCATTATTCCCTTGTTTTCTTAAATCATCACAATCATTTATGAGTTTCTAATGGTATTCTTAACCCCCATCTAACACCTATACAATTAGTGAATTTACTCTATTTTCACCTTTCTAATCACATTATGTCTACTTTATCAGAACACAGAACACATAATATTAGCATATGTCATATAACATTTCATTATTCACTATTTTTTTTTTTTTTTCTTGGCTGCACGGCACTGCGTATGGGATCTTATTTCCCCAACCAGGGATCAAACCCACGGCACGCCCCCTACATTGGAAGCATGGAGGCTTAATCACTGGACCATCAGGGAAGTCCTTCTTCACCCTTCTTATTCACCTTTGTTTTAGTTTTAGATCTAAGTTATTAAATGATGTCCATCGCTTCTTTTGCTAAAGTTTCCCTCGTTATCTCCTGGTTAAATTGAGTTCATTTTCTAGTAGATTCTTCAAAAAAGCCTCAAGGATACATAATTCCCTGAGCTCTTCTGGGTTTAAAGTTGTTTTTCTATAGCCTTGACACTTGAAGGACAGCTTGGCTGGAGGGAAAAATCGCTGGTTCACACTTTTTTTGAAAATGACGTTCTATTGTTGACTTGCTTTTTCTGTTGTATTTGAGAAGTCTCATACCAGTCTAGTTATCTTCTCTTGTAAGTTACTCTATCTTTTCCCCTGATGGTGCTAAGGAATCTTTATCTTTGTTTAGTAGCTTTATGAGAGCATGACTTTGAGTTGATTATTAAGGGTTAGTTTACAGTAGTGTCAGTGAGCCCTTTCAACATGTAGACACAAGTCATTTACATCCAAAAAGGTTTTTTTTGTTGTTGTTGTTTGTTTTTAATGGTGGTAACTACTAGTTCTGTTCCACTTTTTGTTTTTGTTCCTTGGGACTCCAACTATTTAAATGTTATTCCTTCTGTGGTTGTCTTCCAAATCAATTGCCATCCCTGAGTCTTTTTACATCCTTTGTCACATTTTCTTTGTTGCTTTTCTACATTTTTCCAATGTCCTTTTTTATCTTTTTTAATCTACTCTTCTTTTGCTAACTTATAAGTTAGTCTACATTTCTAATATGATTTTAACTTTTTATTTTATTTCTTCCCTCAGTTCAATAAAGTTGTTTCATTTGGGTTTATGAGCCTTTTGTTCTCAGATTTTGGACTTATAGTTCAAAGCATCCTCCAAAACCACAAAAGCTTGTTTGAGGATATTGAATTCAGTTTGAAGTGTTGCATTTCATTTTCTTTCTTTTTTGCCATTGGTTTTGATGAGGATGAGTTTTCTTTTTTAATATCACAAAAACTTTTTTATTAATTATTATTTGATAACCTAATTTTTTTAAACATTTTTATTGGAGTATAATTGCTTTACAATGTTGTGTTAGTTTCTGCTGCATAACAAAGTGAATCAGATATACATATACATATATCCCCATATCCCCTCCCTTTTGCATCTCCCTCCTTCCTTCCCAACCCTCTAGGTGGTCACAAAGCACCGAGCTGATCTCCCTGTGCTATGCGGCTGCTTCCCACTAGCTATCTATTTGACATTTGGTAACGTATATGTGTCCATGCCACTCTCTCACTTCATCCCAGCTTACCCTTCCCCCTCCCCATGTCCTTAAGTCCATTCTCTACATCTGCATCTTTATTCCTGTCCTGCTCCTAGTTTCATCAGAACCTTTTTTTTTTAGATTCCATATATATGTGTTAGCATACGGTATTTGTTTTTCTCTTTCTGACTTACTTCACTCTGTATGACAGACTCTAGGTCCATCCACCTCACTATAAATAACTCAATTTCGTTTCTTTTTATGGCTGAGTAATATTCCATTGTATATATGTGCCACATAGAGGATGAGTCTTTAATCAGCTAAACATTTGGATTATTCTCATTCTGTATTTTTGTAATAACCTTAAAAACAAGATGGAAACATGCTTCTGCATTTCTGTAGACAGAGCCAGCAGTTTGAGGTGCTTGTGAGAAAGAACAAATAATTTCTCACCACAGTGTAACAAGGAGTAATTTTTCTTTTTAACCAAGTGTTGTATTTTGGGGCTTGGGGGGAGAGGTAAATGAGGGAGGGGTGTGGTGTGTCCTCTCATATTTTGATTCTCTTCTGTCCAAACATCCCCATCTTGTTTCCTTTTCCCTCCACCAGACACTTTCCAAGGATGGCTCTCCATTACCTTAACCTTCTTCTTTGCCTATAGTGTTACCACTCAGCTACTCTTTACTCATGTCTCACACATACTTGTAAGTCCCTCCCCTGCAGTCAGAGCTCTGGCCTGCCACCACTACACTTTTTCTGTATTTTCTCAGCCTTTTTCTTTCTGTTGGTGGTTTCTATTGGATTTATTTTCCCCCTACTGCTATCTCCCCATTTTACTTCTTCTGTGTAGTTTTTGCTGAACTACCCATACAGTCTCCCAAAGGCTTGCAGTGGGGAACACAAGAGATAGCATGCTGGGATTTCATATTTATTCTTCCACTTACTGGTAATTCAAGGTTTGGACCAGTCTGACTTATAGTTATGATGATGGAAAAGTTTGTGTGGTTGTGTTTTTATTGCTCTTTATTATTTTGAGAAGTTGGGAGAGTCAAATTTACGTATCCACCCTTGGCTCAGCTATTTTTTTATTTTCTGAGATACTGACACAAAAAAAATGAGGAATAGGTATGACAATGAACATCACCATTCAAAACAGCTGACTAGAGAACCCAGCCTTTAGGTAGAAAAGTGTGTCAAGAAGATATCTTTTAGGAAGTTGAGGCTTTAAGGAATTTACTACTCTCATATTTTAGCAACTTTCCCTTCACTTCTAGGACATAGGAAGTGGGCAGAGTGAGGCAGTATTAAAGGATACAATGGCAAAATTGAGGAAATATGAGTCTTAAAGGACACCACTAAAAACATTATCAGATATTTAAAGATGCTACCTGAGCATGGCACCTATAGTACTGTGTCAGTACAATATGGATAAAAGCAGTTGTAGACAAGGGGTATTTAGGACCTTCAGAGTCTTTAGTTTCCACTGCAGACATAAACACTGAAATTATTAACACACTTCACAAACAAACACCAACTACCTCATCCAAGATAGATGGCTTATTTTACTTTCACAGCAAATTATGCCATAACATTATGTTACATTACAATAGAATCTCCTGCACCACCTCTTCAGTGTGAAAAATTGAACATCTGCTCATATCAGACACTGTTTAATGATGTGTGCCAAACTTAATGTAACTTCCACCTGACACTTTGTCACTGATGCTTAGAGGACCGTTTTATACCACCAGCATTCCTTAGTATTCCAGCATGGTTCTAATCAACTGAGCACTGTAAAAAATTAATGCACTCATTAAATGTTATCATATGTTCTCCATTCTGTGATATATATGGAACCATAAATTAGAAATGCTTCCTCTCCACTTTCTGTGTAAATCAAGATAACAGGGTATCTTTCTCATATCATTACCACTACTTTAATCTTTGCTTTTTCCCTTCAGGGATCAAATATTACTTAAGAAAGGAAAGGTCTTCTCTCTCCTGCTTGTTTTATGACTGAGCTGCTTCCTTTGGAAAATCAAGTGTTTTGGAGTAAACAGGTGGCAGCTTGATTGTCAAAATTCTTTAAAAACTTCAAGAGTTTCCTGGAAAGGGCTGAAAAAAATAGGCTCCCTTGGCTTTTTCTCAAGGATTTCTAGCAAAGCCACATAAAAAGAAGGCATTCTTTCTTCCACATTCATGACACTCATTATGCTTGTAATTACTTATTAGTCTTCCTATATATATTTTGACCCATAGACACAGAGTTCATCTTTTGGAGAGTTTTTTGTTTTAAACTGTATTTTCACTTTCATCCTTATTGCTCTGTTAAAAGCAAGACAGTTATGCCTGCCCACATCACCAAGACTTAACACTTAATTGCAGTTTCAGCATCTCCCAAGAATGGAATCTTAAGCCAGTTAATCTGGAATCACCTGGTCAGCACTAGTGAGGTCATCTGCCTGATAGACCCCTGCCTCCCCTAAAGGAAGGTGACCTTACCACAGCCAATTTGCATTTTGCTAAACTTCCTTGTCCAGCTCCCTTCTGCTTATAAAAGGATTTCATCTTGTAAAATTCTTTGGAGCATCCTCCTATCTGCTAGGTGGGACCCTGCCTAATTCGAGAATGGCTGAATAAAGCCGATAAGAGCTTTTAAATTTACTCAATTCAATTCTGTTATGTAGCAGCCCTATTCAGATAAATTGTTTTTTGAGCCAAGGTTAGTATTTTTGATTTTTTAGAAATTCATCCATTTCTTCTAGATTCTCAAGTTTATTAACAAAATGTTAGACATCTTTTACTTAAAATTCCCTAAAATCTTTAATTCTACCACATTTTTAATTTTTGAAAAGGTTCTGGTTCTTTTATTTCTAACTAGATTTCTCCAGAAATCTTCTAGATTCTACTTAAAGGTGAAAAACATCTTATACTTTAATTGATTTGCTTTTTTTTTTTTTTTACTAATCTTTGATTTTATCTTTATACATTTCTTCTTTTTAAAAGTACTTTTACATTGAGATCCTAGGTGTCCAATAAATGTACTTAAAAGTGTAATTTTTATCAGAATTCTTTCACTCCAATTAAATGATTACTTCTCATTTTAGTTTTGATTTTTTTAATCCCAGTTCTATGAATATGTATATCTGAGAAGACTATACTCTGTACTCTATAAATTTATATATATAATCATTTGGTCAAATCTGTGGATTATATCACTCTATATTCTAATTCATTTTAACCTACTTGATCAATTTCTGAATGAGGTTTTGGATTTGTTTTTAAGTCTTCCACCTTGATTGTGAATTTGTTCACTTCTTATGACATTTTAAGGTTTTGCTTTAATGCATCATAAGTCTGTGTTACTAGGTTTATGAAGGTTTGTCCTTCATGTTTTTTAACTGATTTATCTAATTAAAATGTTTTTAGTGCTTCCTACCTTGAATGCCATTTTTGCTTGGTGTTTTGCTTTACTTGCGCTCTGTTGAAAGGCAAATGCTAGGGTATCTCTTTTTATGATTTGATTCCAAACTTACGGCTTCATTTTGTTTTTTAAGTTTCCTGAAATAGCTTGGAGCTTACTTTTTTTAACCCAATCTCAGAATTTCTACCCAGAATTGGGGAATTTAATCTCTTCCCATTTATTAGGATTATCAGTATATTTGGATTTATATTAGCCACCTTATTTTTCTATGTACTGTATTTTCTTATTTCTTTTCCTCTCTGGTATTTACTTAGAGTGAACAAATGTAGATTTTTTTTTTGTCCTTTGTGGTCTGGAATTCAAACATCCTATTTGTATATGAATATCTATATTTATTTTCCTACCACATATAGTTAGTTAATATCACATTATCTCATTGAGCAAGGAATACATGTTAGTTCATACTTTATTCTCTTCTAATTCCACATTAAGGTATATAAATTTTTGTCTAGAAATGAACAATTATTCAGACATAATAGCAATATTATATTCTTGGATTCTTCCTCACCCTGATTTCTTGTAATTATATGGTTTTTTGTTACATATATTGTTCATTTGCTAGAATACATGCTGGTTATTCTCTAAGTGGGGTTTGTAGGAAGTGGAATTTATCTTTTTTAAATCTGAAAAAATTTAAGTTTGCTCTTACAGATGAATGAGAATTTGACCAAACATATAAATCAGGATTCAAATCTTTTGTCTTCCTGTATCTAATGTTGCCATTGAGAAATATGATGTCAGTCCAATTCTTTTTCCTTATATGTATCTTTGTGGGTTTGTTTCTTTCTTTGGAAGCATCTGTTTATGATTGGTGCTCTGAAAGTTCTCCCTGGTAAGTTAAGGAAGATATGTCATCATTTTCCTTCTGACAGGCCTCAGCGTGCCCATTCAAATTTAGGTACCATTTAACCTCTAAGTTGTGGGGAATTACCTTCTAGTACTTTAATTATATCCTCTCTTCCATTTCCTCCTTTGGGAGCTCCCATTAGATAGATTTTGGGATTTCCAGGTCTTTTGGTTTCAGCTTTCTTCCACGCTTTTTTGCTTCCATGCCTTTTTGTGGTGGTTCCGGGATAATCTTCTGCTCAGTATCTTAGGTCAATATTTTGGTACATAAATTGTGTTCCTTTTGCTATTCAGGTTAACAGAACTTTTGGTTTTCAATTTGGGTAATCTTATTTCCTAGTCCCAAGGGCTCTAAGGATTTTACTGTATCATGAAACGGATTAATCTTGTTTTGTAAGTATGATGTCATCTCACCTCCTGGAAGGCAATAAATATACTTCTTTTAAACTCCACAGTAACCTCAGATCTTAGGTGCTCTGTTGAGTTGGTGGTGTTTTTTCTTCAAACATTTGGAGATCTGAGTTGCTGGTTTGTCTTTGTGCTTGATTCACTGCTAGCTTATTTGTTGACTTTATTTTTCCCACAGATTTCTCCACTTATTGGGGTAAAATTATGATCTACAAGTAGCTAATCTTCTCGGTGAGAGAACCTCCTACTCCTCCCACTGGAGGCTAGTCCGCTTGTTGATCCATAAACTAGTCCTCTGATGATTCTCTTGGGACCCCTTTCTGCACCTGATACCTAAAACTGATTTTTAGAGAATCTCTAAATTTGTCTCCACAGGCAGTAGCCGTCTTCTCCTCTGCCTGTTTTGAGCTATTTCCCCATCATTTAATCCCACCTGCCTCTGTCTTTCAAGTAGTCTTCAAATTCTGTTTCACTGATGGCTCCTCTCCCTATTTCTTAGTATTGCTATGTATTTATTCATTGCCTTTTGTATCTGTGGTTCATAACCAAGAATCCAACAAAATGAAGTCACCCCCTACCCAGAAAAATACATACGCACCGAGACTTCAGGGCTCCCTGACTCTTACCAATCTGCTAGGGGGAGTGGACACAAGAAAATGTCACTGACTCACTGGCCTCCATTCACTCCAGCTTTTCCCAGAAAATATATTTAAAACCCCACCTCACAGTTTCCCCCTGACCTTTTATCCATTTTTCAAGATCCTTCCTAGACTTTCCGTCAGTGGCTCATCCCTTACCAGGCTAAACTGCTGAGACCACTACGTGAGTATGTCAGATGCTAACATAGATGTACCTTGGCTTTGCATTGCTTTTACAGCCACATGTCCATATTGAAAAAGATGAAAATGTTTTCAAGAAAGATCAAAAAGAAGGCAGAGCAAACATGATATTGCTGGGCAACAAAGCAGCTGGGTGGGAGAGGACCCGCAGGCCAACAGCCTCAGCTGCAAACAATCACAGGCAGTGATGAATGGTGTTACAAAGGGTCATCATTACACTCAGGGATGGGGACAGCCTAAGATGATAATGAATATGTTTGGGAAGAATAATATAACCTCATCTGGTATGGATGGGTGGCATCAGCATCTAGGCTGCTGGATAGGAGAACATGTTGACATTATTTATAGCTACAATGCAGAGCTATGACAGAGATCCATTGTAAACAATGCCTTCCAAGGCAGCTGCTTTCCATTAAAACCATATAACAGAAAAGAGTGTACAAAGGGTGCCTTAGGATGGTGGCATTAAAGAGGGCTGTCATCTTAACTAAATCTGGGACTCATTTGCGTTCCTATTTTTATTTCCATTTACATTTTTCTATATCTGAGCAAACTTTCTAATTTTTTTAACCAGTGAGGTTTTTTTTTTAAGTATGTTTCTATTTTGAGTTCTCATTACTTGAAAATGGGCCAAACTACACATTTTTCCAAAAGTGAGGAAACTTAGTATACCAAACTCTCCCCAAACTCCCAGAAAAAATATTTTTCTCTATAAAGAGCTTTAATGCACAAGTCTATTAAGGAATTGCCATTCCCAGAGGAGAAGTCTTACTTTATATGAAAATAGGTTAAAAGGTCATTATCAGTTTTAAAAAAAATCTGATTATAAGTGAAAAGAAGCTATTAGTGTCCTGAGGGCAGAATACATTAATCATGAAACATGACCTAGATAAGTCCCCATGTACCTAGTGTTAATCTCTAGTTGTAAAACCACAGAATCTTGACATCAGAGGAAATGAGAGCCCCTAAAGTGAATAATATTGAAAAGTTCTGGTACAGAAAAAAGTTCAAATTTTCAAAACGATTTTGCAAGATTGACTTTGGAAGCCAAAGAAAAGTTTTTATAACAAAATACCTGGAAATCTCTCGTAAGCTCTGCTTTCCTGGTGGCTCCCTCCTGTCTGCTGGGAGAAGCCAGCCCTGTTGCTTTGAGTTCACCACAGGGGCTCGCGCCTGCCTCATCTGTCGGGAATTCTCTGTCTCCTTTGATTTTGTCAAGATGTTTCCAGGAAGCCACAGCCTTTTCTCATTTCTATACCACTTGGCTGATCAACTTGTCCTTTCAGAACTCTCCCATTGTCTCCCCTTGCTTTCTCCCGGTCTAGGTTTCTAATCATTCCCCCATCACCTTTACAATCTACACCCACAGTTTATCTCGTTGTGCTCTTTGATAATGGCACTGGAGAGATGATCACTTCAGAATCAGTTCTGCGGTATACAAATCCGTTTTTGTCTCCTGTCCACCCCCAGCCTAGTTTTCCCTCTTCCCCGAAACAGCCAAAGGCCTGAGGTCCATCACCTGCCACTTCCCTATTGCAATGGCTTCTCTTCCTGAGCAAAGCCCAGACAAAGACCTTGTTTCTCTTCATCTCTCCTCTCAGACTGGGCAGCTCAGCAGACCATCTTCAAACATGGATTCAGGTTGTAGTGTTAGAATAGCACCAAGTGAAGGTCCTAGAGTTAGGCTTCCTTCAGTCAATTCTGGGCTCTGTCACCTACTGACCATGTCACTTTCACGAGTCACTAAGCCTAGCTGAGCTGCAGTTTATTTGCCTATGAAAGGTAGAGAATAATGTTGCCTATTTTAGAGGGTTATTGTGAGGTAAATGAGTTAATCCATATGGTGACTTTATATGATAAATGCTCAGTAATTGTTAATGTATTACTCCCCCTAAATGATCTTCCCTTACACTTAATGGCAAAAAATCAAAGCACAAAGAAAAAGAGGAAAGAATTAAGTGAAGTAAGACCTGTGAAATAAGACCCAACAAAACAAATTGAGGGACTTTTTCTTTAACTCCTCTTCTCAGGGGCTTTTGGTTTTCCTTGTTGAGCCATTAGTAGTTATGGCCATTAACATTACTCATATGCTGTTAAATACTGGAGAAGCCAAGTCCCTCTTGGGACTCATCACATAGCAAGAGGTCTTGATTTTGTTTCCAAGCCTAATCCTCAGGACTCTCTCCAAAGAGTTCTCAACAGGACAAATAGTGGCTGATGCTGCCTGGGTAATCACTACTATCTCAGAACCTTCTAGAACCACACCAGCTGCAAATGATTCATCATCTACCACCCTCTTGCAGAAAACGAAGATTTGTCTTTGCAATATCTCAAACTGATTATTTCCTCAAAACCTTAACAGCATTATCCCTGTTTTTGTTTTGTGTGTATCTATGCCCAATTATAATGGAAAATGAAAGTTTATGGTAAAACACAATCATTTAAAGTATTGATCATATCATTTTTCCCTTCACAGTAGACCAGACCTGCTTTACCAGGAATCTAGTTACTCATCCAGTAGGTGGGTTCTTCAGGCTTCGGAGGGGCAGGAGCTCCTCCCTCAGACAAAGGCAGTAGAGTGAGAACAAGTATTATAGGGTACTGCAGAGCCAGTAAGGAAGTGAAAAGATTCAAATGAAGTGGGATTAAGAGTGACTCTTATACCCCAGGGGTTAGAGGTCGGATTGTGGTTGCAGACACACTGCAAAGAGTTCAAATTTAGAGGAAAGAATTGGAGCACAAAGAGTGCAGCGACAAGTAAGCAGATGGATTCCCAGTGGCTGTTATAGGCCGAAGAATTTAAGTACCACCTTTATCACAGCACATATGTGGATCTGGCTGTTTTATAGGTAGATCCATCATAGCCCCAAACATCTCAGCTGCTTGTTTCAAAATTCACCTCCACTGATCATTCAACTTGAAATTCTCACTATATAATCATTCTGATTAAAAGGTCAACCCATTCATTTAGCCAAGAGTCCAGGGCACTCAGTACATACCAAGACCAACACAGGTGCTGAAGGCATAGAAGTGAATCTCTGCTATCAAGTCTGTTCTTTAGTAAGTTAGATGAATAAGAAAACAGACCATTATGGGGTGATCAGGGGAATGTCTGCAGCATTTCACAGAGGAGACAGCATTTAGGATGTTTGGCAAGGAATGAGGAATTCAGCTGTACAAGTGTTGGGGAAGTTGAATTTCAAGCAGAGGGGCAACTTACAAGAGCAAATGTGTGAAAATCATTTGAGCCATGAGAGAAAGTGTTCAGAGAATAAAACAGTTCAGCCTGACTGATCCTGGGGTGTGTGTTTATGGGTCAGGGCTGGAGTAATGCTGAGGAAGTTAAGCTTGAAAGAAAAAAGTGGGGAGGGCAAACTGTAAAGAACCCTGCCAGACACCATAAAGAGTTTGAAAGACCTTCATCTGGATTCGATCATAGAAAGTCAAGACTGCAAGCAAGGAAAACCAAAGCTATTCCAATAATTATGTATGAAATTATAAGAACCTGATATAAGGCAGAGGTTGCAGACAGAGAGGTAGGGAAGTATTTGAAATTCTTCAAGTGTCAAAACACAGACTGGACATTTCACTCTTGGTATCTGGTAGGCTTTGCAAACGCTGCATATACAGAATGAAACTCATTACATTTCCAACCAAAACTATTCCTTCTCCTCTTTTCTTATACTGGTTAGCGGTTCTTTCATCCATCGACTCTCCCAGCCTAGAAACAAGTGAAAACTCCAACATTCCTCTTCGTTCCTGCCCCTCCTCTCCAGCTGGTCACCAAACACTATTGATTTTAATGGGTGGAGAGGTAAAGTGGGAAATAAAAGGGAAAATTGCTCAAGATCAACATGGAATCACAAGTGCTATGTGATCTTTGATGTCGGAAGTCTGACTGACTACAAGGGATTGACGCTCCACTAAAGCCAAAAAGCCTCTGGTCACAAGAACAGTGGTGGCCCTTTAAGGCCCACCTCTCTCCCCTGCCTAGTGCTTGCACCATTTCCAAACACTCCACTGCAATCCAACAAGGCTGATGACTTACCTCACTCTTCTGTTATTTTTTTCATCTAGCAAACTAAGCTATTTTAAAGATCCTGGATCCTTAACAAGAACAAAGTCAATATTTTGCAAAGACTTGGATAAAACATTCTAATAAAAGCTGTATAGTAATATTTTTCAGATAAGTAGAACTTCAAGGTTAAATCTAAGGGTAGAATTGGTTTGGGAAGGGGAGAGGGAAATACAAACCACTAATCAACCTCATTTAGAATCATGGGGGAGGAAGGAGGTGAAGAGCAAAGAAAAACATATAAACACAAATAGGAGGTAGAGAAAAAAAATAAAATACAAATTATAAGAGAATACTTTTCAAAGTCTATGCAAATAAAAACCAAGAAAAATGGAAAGGAAAATATACATTACTAAAATTGACACTAAAAATGAGAAGGAGTAGAAAAAAACCCTATGTTATCCAAAAACTTCCTCACAAAAAGCACCCGTACGGATAATGTCTCAGGTGAGTTCTAAGAAAACCATCAAGGAACAAATTCAATTGTTTAAAATTTTCCAACACAGATAGAGAGAACACAAACTGCCAATTTTTTTTCAAAAGCCTGCATGATAGTGATACAGAAATCTGCTAACTATAGCAAAACCCCCACAAAACTATAGTCTAATCCAATTCATGAATATTAACAAAAAATATTCTATATAAAGATATAAGCAAATAGAAGCCAGAATCACCCTAAAAGAATGACTCATCACTAACCATGCCAAGGATGATTCAATATTAAGACACACATTAATATAACTCACTCTATCAACAAGTCAAAAGAAAAAAGCACCCTGTATTATCAGCTATCCAGATGCTGAAATGGCATTTCATCTTTATAACCTGGAATGAATGAAGAATTTTAATTTTTAGCAAATGATAAATATATAGAAACTCCGTTGCCTGATAAAATACATATATCTCATGTCAAATGCCAGCCATTCTGAATGCTAAATATATGCAAAATACTTAGAAGAGGTTTTTGGAAGATAATTAGTACCAAACATGTGTTCACTATTACTTATAATTCTCATAACCATTATTAGAAACATTTCCATATTATAAGAAACACATTATCATCAATATTTAACACTGTTTTGAAAGTACTCAAATTAGCTAAGAGAAATAAAAGACAAAACTTGGGACAAAGTTAAACACTCACCATTTTAGAATATACAATTTCATACCTGTAAACCCCAAGAAAATCAGGTGAAAACTAATAAAAATGGTAGTAGAATCCAGTAATGTATCTGGTTATTATAATATATATTTCTTATTTAATATATCATATTTCTTATATGACAACAATGTGCAATTAGAAAATAAGAAAAAATTCACAGTATATACAAAAGGATAAAACATGTGGATGTGAAATTTGTAAGAGATGTCCCCTTTATAGATAAAGAAAACTTTGAAACATTGAAGATAAATATACAGAATGGTGAATAAATAAAAAGATATACCTTATTCTTGGGTTAAAAGACTCAAGTTGTAAAGTTGTAAAGATTTTCGCATTAGTTTTGAAGTTGAACAAGTTGACTCTTAAGATCATACATAATCAAAGTTTTCCATTAAAAAAAAGAGTCATGGGAGGGGACTAACCTCACCAAATAATAAAACATTACAAACATATCATAAATGGAACGGTTGGTACCAGTGCCTGCATAAAGAGTCTAAAAGAGCAGAGTAGAGCGTTCAGAAATAGGCCTAAATACATAAGGAACTCATGGTATAATAAATTTGGCATTTCAAACAAATTCATGATATTGGGATAACCACCATTCTGAGAAAAGTAAAAAAAATTTTCTTATAAGATTATATTATACTATATACTTTTTTACTAGTGAAAATTCCAAATAGATCAAAGATTTAATCTGTATTTTTATAGTAAAAGTACAGTAAAACTGCAAATTATTAGGCCCATTGTGTTGTATGATATCCAGATATATGTATACTTTGCAAGATAGAGGGCCAACATCTCAGCCACTAGATGCTCCTAAGGAAAACCTCCCTGTGATTGCTGCAGTAGGCATTGATTTGCAATGGTCCAAGTCTGCTTATTCCACTACTCAGAACCATGGCTTCCAGCAACAGTTTCTTTTTTTTTTTTTTTTAGTTACATTTCACTCAGAAGAGGAAGTAGTATAAACAATAGAATAAGTTTCCTAAAAGCAGAGACAATGATCTTCCTAGTTCTTGGAACGTAGAGGGTGTTCATTGTTCATAGGTCTGAGCCCCAATCCCACATTCATGCTTCAGGACCCTCTCTAGACCTTTGCCCATCCATCCTCTCTTCCATACTTCCTTCCCATGCACTGTCCTCATCTTCTTATCTTTGCTTGGAAAAGTTGACTTCACTGATTCAGATCCCTGTTTTCTATTCTTGAAACGCCCCCTAGAAGCACCTCTTGAATTGACAGTGTTCTATGCAATGTGTTCTTTTTTCAAATAAATTTCAAGGCACTAAATGTTCTGAAAGTGTTTTTAACTACACAAGAAATCTGTAATCCTAAAACATCGGTTTGAGAAAGCAAACATTAGGAATTGACAAGTCTCTCTGTTTAGGGCCAGTTATAAAATGTTAAAAAGTGATTGATCAGCACAGTTGTAAAACACATGCACACGTAAGGACTAAAACTAGAAGAAAATATGAACATAGGGACACAGTTATGTTAGCACAGTAGGAGGGTGGTTAAGTTTCTTCCTTTTAATTTTTTAGTATTTTGTAGCATAAAAATATAAATGTTTCCATTTTAAAATATCCTCATAAACAAATAAAACATTCAAAGAAAAGTTAAGGAAATCAGTGGTCTCTTACACCATCCTCAAAAGGTGTTACTATTATATTTCCTTTCTGTCTTGTCTTTACCAGTTTATTTCCTGACATATACATTGCATAAAGCATAATGTTCTGTAAACTGCTTTGTTAATTTAGCTTTAGATACTAAGCATTCCACATCACTTCAAATCTTTAAGAATATTTTATTAGCTACATAATAATCCAAAGAAAGACTATATCATAATTCTGTTTACTTATTCCAGAGTTAGACATTTAGAGGTTATAACAGCACAAGATTTTAAACAAATGGAATAGCAATAATAGCATTTCTGACCATTTACTTAGATAATTTTATGTGTAAAAATCTTCTCGTTCAAATTTTTAAGATTTTCTACCTGGATATTTATTAGAAAGTCAGTTGATCAACATTAACCATGCACAATCAAACACAATTCTCACCTTTGGTATTCCTTCTTCACAGGCATGATAGAAGTAGACCATTTTAGTTAAGTCTTCAAAGACTGATAGATGAGGGTTTCAAGAGACTAGTTCACTGGCTTATTCCTAAAAACTTTGATTCTCACATTTTCTAACTCAATCTCTGAGACCTTAGGTGAAAACCTAAATAAGAAAATCTACACTTGAGAAGAACATACAAAAAAGCCACATAAGGCTCCCAATTCTCCTAAAGTTATGGACTTATCAAACCCTTTCTAAACTTAATGTAGACCAGAATCACCTGGGGGACTTGTTAAACACAGACAGCTGGGCACCACCTCCAGCGTTTCAGTAGGTCGGGTAGGATCCCTACAACTTGCATGACTACCAACTCCCCAGCAGCTGATCTGGGGCCTGCACTTTAACAATCATTGCACTGAATTGTTATGTTAAGTGCCTGTTATGGCCCAAGTACTGACCCAGGTGCAGAGACTGCAGTAAACAGACAGGCAAGGTTTCTGCTCTCATGAAGCTTATCATCTAATAAACGGACATCAGGCAACAAGCAAGTATGCAAATGAGAAGAATTTTCTGGCAGTGCTGTGTTAAATCCACTTAGAAATTCTCTAGGGTGAGAAATGGCATCTCCAAAGACAGAGTGCTGGTACCTACTCTTCACCTGTGTCCTTTTTCTCTGGCTGCTATAGGGTTGAATCCAGCAAAACCAATCAAACTACCTGTTTATGTTTTAGCAAATCCCTTCTCAAACGAGGCAAAAAGACCCACCCTAGGCAGGCCGTTAGAGAACAAAGGGAAGAATATATTTGCTGTTCACAGTTCTGGAAAGCGCTTTTGTATCAAAAAAACCTGAATTCTCACTGCCACTCCTACTCAAGGCCTAATTATACCTAAAAAGACTATATCGATGAATAAAAGGAAATTACACATGGAAGTTATATATACAAACCACCTGACTTAGCAGAATCAATGGAAATGCTACCAATAACTCTTGTGCTAAATCTGCTTCCAACAAAATGGAAATAAAATACTTAAATGTAATTAAATGCCATGTTATCTATTTGACATTTACAAAATGCCTTCTTCTCAAATCCCTTTGCTGTTAGGTATTAAAAGACATTAGGGCTTCCCTGGTGGCGCAGTGGTTGAGAGTCTGCCTGCCAAAGAAGGGGACACAGGTTCATGCCCCGGTCTGGGACGATCCCACATGCCGCAGAGCGGATGGGCCCGTGAACCATGGCCGCTGGGCCTGCGCGTCCGGAGCCTGTGCTCCGCAACGGGAGACGCCACAACAGTGAGAGGCCCGCGTACCGCAAAAATAAAAAAAAAAAAGACATTAGATAACAGAGATCATCCCCATCACACTTATCCTGTCCCCATAGATCACTACAGGATTGCCTTAAAGATCTCCTCTTAGGGAGGCCAAATGCCCTGTTCCCTTCTGCATCTACAGGCAACATTAAAGTAAGACTTGATAAATGGACTTTGGTATAAATAACTAAATGAGCTTCTTCACTTTTACTTGCGGCTTGCCATTGCTTTAGGCCCTAAGAGCCTAAGAGCTTGCCATTTCACAGTTTTTCAACTTCACAGCTGACTTGAAACATGCTTTAAACATCATTCAGAGTAAAATACACATTTTTACACAGTGAACCAGTATACCCAAATATGTACACATCTCAAACAAAATTTTGCAGAATAATATTCACTCCCACTACACACAAAGCATGATGACATTTTCATTCCATTTCCTTTAATGCCAGTACAAGCCACTAAATTTATTTCACAGTCTAATGGGTCATGGCCCATAGTTTGAAAATTTCTGTTATAGGATATCTATAAAATTCTACAAATCCATGCACAACAATCCCTCAAAAGAAATAAGTTAGGTTATTCTTACCTCAAGTTTTCAGAGACAGAAGGGGAAGAGAAAAACTGCACCATCTTGGTGATGCAGCTCAGGGTCCAAGAACCACCCCTTCTTCCCCGCTCCAGGAAGTGCGTTTAAGTACCTAATCTGTGCCAGGTGCATAATTTCCACCTGTGTCTGTCCTTCCTTTAGTGGAAACAGAAAAACGTCAGCCAATTTCATGATCCAGGTCAAGTCTGACCAATAGAACTTTCAGCAAGGATAGAAATGTTCCATTTCTGTGCTGTCCAAGACAGTAGCCATTAGCCTCAAGTGACTACTGATGACTTAAAATGTGCCTAGTGTGACTGAGAAGCTGGAGTTTTTATTTAATTTAATTTAAGTTACTTTTACTTAGACACCTGAGTCTAGTGGCTCCCACAGCAGACGGAACAGATACAGATTCTCCTTAAAATATGCGCCACATCTCTGTAGTGAAGATTTTTGCCAGACAAATTAATATTGAACTTTCTGCCCTCCTAGAAACCTAGTAACCTGAAAATGTTGTTTCCCTAGGATTCTAATTCATTTCACTTAGGACTGCTCCAACAGGCAGGACTTGTAGAGATTTCTTCCGTGATCAAAGGACATGCCTTTTGTACCAATTTGTTCTACACAGTGTGCAGATTTAGCTAAATCATGGGAAGGTCTTGCCCCTTTTGGTATGTGTCCCTGCCCACGGAGGTTCACATTCTCCTCCTGATGCTCACACTAGCTGATTGCCTGGGGCATTTAATTTATCTCCACCTGTGACCCTGCTACCAGCGAGAGGCCAAAGAAACCAGCCCTGCTGTGAGAGCTGATCCACAAGCATTACCATTCACCTTGTTTGCTCCTTTCAGCAACTTGAACAGTATACACAAGCTACAGAATGGTAATGTTCAACAAAGACATGTCCTCCCTGGAATTTCTACCAGGGAAATTTCCCTTTGATCTCTCAATAGTGACATGTGCTCTGGTGTCAGCTTTTATAAATGGCTTTGACAGCTGGAGCTCTGATCTGAAGGTGGCCAGGCATGTTTGCACCATGACTTAACCCTCTGCTACCTGGCACAGCATTGGACGTCCAGTAGCCCTTTGCATTTCATGGCAAGTGCAGGAACTGTGCTTTTCAACTGAGTGTCCCAACCTCCTCTACTCCCTAGGTTTCCACTGGGAGCCATGATCTAGGAGGACAAGACAAGGTATGATTTAATTTACCTCTGGAGCAAGCAATGCATGTTGATCAAGTCTGGTTTAAGACAAAGTTTTAAGCAAGCGAAGCTCATCTACCACTACATCCATCTCCTCTGCTGTCACCTCCAGTCCCATTAAATGTTGGTCTCCAAGTTCCCAGTTACGTCCTACCACCTACATTCTCATCTGAGATACAACAGCCCAGGCATAACATCCTAGCTTCAATGGGCGGCTCTCCGTTTAGAAACTCTCCCCAATTTCTTATTCTCAAAACTTACCTACTCCAGGTGCAATATTTAGGACCTTGATAGATAAGGTATTCGAATAAAGAGCATGCCCAAGCGTGAGTCTAAAAAAATAAGCATGAACTGAGCTACAATGGCCTTATAGAAATAATGCCTTAACTCATTTTATTGTTAAAATATCATGCCTTATAGCAGAAGATATTTTTTGACTTACAAATATTTTGGAGCTCTTCGATCATATAGAAAGAGACTTCTTATGTCTATAGCTACAGGGATATCAGTAATATATCAAAATTCACTGCCTCGAAAATCCAAATAATTGATATATCTCTGCTATGGAGTAAATAGTAACTCTGCAGGGTAACGCTGCATGAACTCTCTTGGGTTTCCAAGGTGTTGTTAAATTTATCTGATCCAAGTCAGAAGGATGTTTTAGGTAAGAAATTTCCAAAACTCTGCCTTGTCGCATCCTGTATCCCTTTACCATTAATCCAGTCAGACTCAGTGTCCTCAAAATACTATACAAAGCATAGCACCAAATCATTCAGTTCACCTTTTGAGAAGGTGACAACCTATTTAAAGGTAGAAAGGAGAGTAAACAGTAAAACCAGTTCTATCAGAAGTCTTAACACACAGACCATCTCAACCTGAGCAACATGCATAATAGACTATGACTGAACTTGGATTTTCAGATGGTGAAAATCAAGGATGTTCTCTAAAGTGTATTAACTGGTTGCAAGCTTCAGAAGGGTTACCTGTACCACAGAGAAAGGAGAGGAAAGACTGTCCACATACGTAATACTGATATTTCTTTTTTTAGATCTGCAAGTCCCAGGCATCACTTCTCAAAATCACGTTTCTGGGGATACACCCTACTCGCCACTCTGCTAAGGGACTTCCCTGCAAAAGATCTTCCCCACCATGAATTCATCAAAACCAGAACTTGTAAGCAACATCAGTGACATGAAAATGCAAGAATTTGCTTTGTCACCTCGAAGAATTTTCAATACAGTTTTTACTTTCTTTAACTTGATTCAGTTCAGAGTACTCTACAGTCTCTTCAGGTCCTGGGCACACATGAGCACGTATCAACACTTGGATGTCTAACAGGCTCCCAAGTTAACATGTTCAAGCCTGAGCCCTGATCCTACAAGCCACAAACCTGCTCTTCCCAGGCATCCCCATTGGAGGCTATGGCAAGACCACTCTCTCACAGGCTCAAGACAAAGACAGAATTCATCCTAGACTCCTTTTCAGCTCATACCCCACATCCAACTCAGCAGCAAAACCTGTTTTCTCTACCTTCAAATTATATGCCGAATCTGACCACAACTCACCATCTCCACCGCTACCACCTTGGCCCAATCCACCATCACCTCCCACCTGATTATTGTATAGCCTGTGTAACCCACCTGCTTCCTCTCTTGACCCCCTATTTTCAATGCAGCAGCCAGAGTGATTCTATTATCACGTAGATCAGATGATGCTCTCTCAAGGTCTTGCATTAACTTCCATCACTCAGAACAAAAGGAAAGATTCTTCCAGTCATTGCTGTGAGCCTACCTTGTCTGCCTCCTGCCCCTACTTCTCAGACCTCCTCCCCTGTGATCCTGCCCCCAGGCCACCACAATGGCCTCCTTGCCATTCCTGGAGCATTTACATTTGAGTATTTACACCTGCTTGCTGTTCTCTACCTCTCATCCTCTCCCCCCAAGTCTGCGGCTCATCTCTCACCTTCTTCACCTGGGAATGTTTGCAAATGTCACATTTTTAGTGAGGCCTTCCCTGGACTTCCAGTTTAAAATTTCAGCCAACCCCCCCCCCCCGCCTCACACACACACACAGAGTCACAGACACACACACACACATACACACACACTCTCACTTCCTTTCTCCCATTCCTGCTTTCTCTCTATGCGGAGCACACATACATATATTGTATTTTACTAGTCTATCTTCTTTACTGTATTTCTTCCCTATGTGAATATAAGTTCTGTGAAGATAGGAGTTTTTGTGTGAGCTGTTCCATTGTTGAATCCCCAGCTTCTAAAACAACACCAGGCACATAACAGGTGTTCAATAAGTACTTGGTGAGCTGGAAACACACTGATACGTATGCAGGTTTTGTGAGCTTGTGGCCCCCTCCTATATTCTTTTAGGACCTCCCCTTTCCTCTCCTTCTATCCGGGGGTCCCGGCAGGTATATTATGTGAGCACGTCCTTGCCACAGCTGCCCGCCTCCCCTGCTCTGCTCCAGTGTCTCCTTCATTGCCACAAGAGGGCCAATGCCTGTGCCACTGCTGCCACCTCCATGCTCCTCACTGTGCCAGCTCCCAAGGCCCACCTCCAGCTGATGTCCACAGTTTCTGGTCACTACTGCGGGCCTGGGCCACTGCTGCCAGCATCCCCCCTGGCATGAAGGCCCTGCCCTCCCCTTAATTCTCCTGACCCAAGCATGACCACAAGCCTTTTCCCCAATTCCTTGGGGCAACTTCTTTACTTACTAGTGTAATCCTGAGCAATGATTGAGCTTATCTACTCCTCAGTATTCTCACCTATAAATGCAAATAATACCCATCTCATTGCATGGCTAGAAGACTGGAACTAATATAGGCAAAGCACTGAACAGCACTGTCTGCTGGAGAAGTGCTCGATAAGTATTAGCTATTATCATGATGATGACCTTGACTGGCCCAAATGGTGGCGATCACAATTATTATCGTTCTTTAGAACAGCTCTTCTGGGAACCCACAGGCCCTGACCTGTGATCCAGGCTCCTCTTAGGGCCAACTTCCTGATGGACTCCCACGCTGCCTTGGGTAGCAGCCCCACCCTCTCCTATGCAGGAGCACCCTGAGTTGTATCTGGGCATGGATGAGTCCAAGCACAAAAGAGTGACCCACGGGAAGCAGCTGCATAGCACAGGGAGATCAGCTTGGTGCTTTTGCGACCGCCTAGACGGGTGGGATAGGGAAGGCTGGAGGGAGACCCAAGAGGGAGGGGATATGGGGATATATGTATGCATATAGCTGATTCACTTTGTTATACAGCAGAAACTAACACAACACTGTAAAGCAATTATACTCCAATAAAGATGTTTAAAAAAAAAAAAGAGTGACCCATGGAAAAGCAGGAATGTCCCTTCCTCTGAATCTAAGCTCTGCCTTCCTTCAGGACATTGACACCTCCCCAAATGAGAACCAGGGTCCATATCCACGCCTTTCAAGGGCAGCCCTGTGCCCAAACCACAACAGTGTTATCTATCTAATCACAACACATTAATCAGTATCAGTAGCAGGGACTCATTTTCCTCAGCCACCCTTTCCTTAAAAAACTAGACAAATTGCTTAAATTCCGGGTACCTGATTTTCTCAACTATAAAAGTAGACACACTGTATCTGCCTCATAAGGTTGTTGTGTGGCTTAAATGAGTTCAAACATATCAAGTGCTTAGAACAGCGCCTGGCACATGGTAAAAGATTAGCTATTACTATTCTCCCACAGCAACAGTATAAAGACAGTCTTTCTCTTCAAGCATTCAGTCCATCATAAGCGTTGCCTGGTTTATCTCTTCAGTGTCTCTTCAAAACTGGAAATCCTGAGGGCTAGAACTAATTTTTCTTCACATTTCTATTTTCAGTGCATAGAAGGGCTAGCGCAAAGTAGACTTTCAGTGGATTTTTATTGAGTAAATAAATGAATGGATACATGCATTCACGAATGAATGATTTCCTTATTCAGGGTCACACTAAAGCCCAGGTTACTGAAGAAAGATAATCCTTGCAAGCAAGAAATAGAAAAGAAAATAAGGAGAGAAAAAAGCATCTCAAAGAATCAGGCTCTTCCTTGAGGAGGTGGCAGAGTATTCCGACTAATGATGGATTGGGGCCCCTGGGAGGCATCCATCACTTCTAATCCTGGACTCTGCTAGAGGAAATGAGCCCTGCATGCATAAATTAGTGAAAGGCATAATACCGATTCGTGTTCCTTTTGCAATTTCCTCTTCTGCACAGCCGCTTATTCAGATTGAACAAGATGTCACTGTTACATCAGGAACCAAGTGACATGCGGAAATTGATCAAAATAAAGCCTTATCCTGGAATATATCCCTTCCTCTGAATCTAAGTTGTGCCTTCCTTATTATCATTCTTTAGAACAGCTCTTCCGGGAACCCACAGGCCCTAGCCCCTGATCCAGGCTCCTCTTAGGGCCAACTTCCTGATGAACTCCAGGCTGCCCTGGGTAGCAGCCCCACCCTCTCCTATGCAGGAGCACCCTGAGTTGCATATACATATGATATGTGTGTGTGTATATATATATATATATATATATATATATATAATTTAAAAACCAGGAGAAAGAAAAGAAAATAGAGAGACAGAACCTAAGCAGAATTCCTACAATTTAAATGAACATCTGAGCAGTGACAGAGGTATTAGAGATCACAGCCTTGGGAGCAGGAAACCCAAATCCTTTGGGTAGAAATTTTTTCTTGCTGCTGTGAGGAAGTATTGAGTTAAGCAATGGGCACTTTGGGTTACTAGACAGATCACTAGCAAAGATCACTAAGGCTCTGAGCCCAATGTAGCCAAACAAATACAAGTAGTTTCATATAAGGATTTTAACTTAATACTCTCAACTAATCCACAGTATGGAAGTTCAAATTATTTTCACTTTACAGATAAAACTGAGAAACACAAAGTGACTTTCTCAAGATCAGACCACCAATAGACAGTGTGGGTCGGACTTGGCACTCAGGCCTTCTTCCCTAAGGCTTCAGTCTCTCTTCTCTGTCATGTGTCCTGCACATTTAAACCATGTTTAAAGTGACAGAAACTCATATATGAAATGTACTTCAATCTTCAATCAGTAAACATAAAAGAAGGAAAAGATGGAATTAAAGGTAACTGATGGAATATAATACAGAAAACATCTGCTGGCACCAGGAACCCCACTAAACTCCTTTAGTTATTATTATTTTTGGAAAGGACAGAGAATACTATCTCAACAACTTTGGAGACAGTGATTCTAACCACCTTGGCTGCCGTGAACTGAAGCAACACTAACTCAAGAAGCTGTGAGGACAAGATTTTAGAAAAAAACCACGTGATGTCCTGAAAGCCTGCGTTATGATAAATATATCAATCTAATATGGGAAAAATGGTGAAAATAGTCATTCTATTGACTATTTGAAGAAGACCACGTATTCAGGAAACTGAACACGTATTTCTGTAAATTTAAGTGTTTTAAGTAAATAGTTGAAATTAAAAGACTCAAGTAGAATGTGAATATGATTATCATATTCATAGAATTTAATATTCTGTAAAACATTTCACAATCGTGCTGATGGTCTTCTTTAAAACTTTCCCCAGATTGGCTGGTATTTCCTATTGTTGTCTGAGAAAACCAATGTTTACACTAGGTTAAAACACAGATTAGGAATTTGTTTTTTCTGAGCTGGCTCAACTTTGAGGAGAGAAAATGGAAAAGCAAACAAAATCTTTAAAAGCCTGACACAGAAGGCCTTGACTCAGACAGCCAGAGTGGGAACACACACTTCTGCTCCGCCTGGAATCCCAGTTCTATCGACCTCATCAAACAAGTGGGCAAATTGTCCACACCTTTGTTTACTTCCTGAGCTGGACTGCCCAGGAAATACTTTGCATTTTTTTTCTCTGTTTAGAAAATCCCATGTTCCCAGGAGGCCAATTAAGAAAAGTCAGGCTGGGATGCATACAGAGCAAGAACAAGAAAGCATAACCCCCAGAGCATCGTTTCCGGCCCTCCCTGCCCTATTGCGATAGGATGGTCCCTGTACCTCTTTCTAACATCTCAGTCACTTTCCCTTCCTTTGCACTTTTGGATGGACTCTTTTCATTGTATCTCCGTGAGGTAGGTGCTATTATCACACCCATTTTGAAGTTAAATAAATAGAGGCTCGGAGAGTTTGATCAACTTGACCAAACTCATAAAGCTAGTGAATAACAGAGCTGAGATTTTGAACCCAAAAAGTTGAGCCCACTGTGTTCCCCACATCTTAATTGCATCTTACTACAAATGTCCTTGCACTGAGAGGAAAGGGGCATGGAGCAGGACTTGCCATCTTCTGTATGTTTGGAATTTTTCTGTTTCTGTTAAATTAAAGGCAACACTCCTGAAAGCTCTTACTTCTATAAACAAACTATTATTATAATCAGTCCTGAGGTTTCCTTTCCTAGAATTCATCCCAGTAACAAAATCATTTACCCAACTACCGATTTGTCAGTTCGTGAGAAAAGTGCCTCCCCCACTCAGAATTCCCCAGGATCCTGGATGGATTAACAACAAATGGGTCATGAATATGATAACTCCTGGATAGCTGCAGGAAGGGTACCCCAAACCTGCAATTACATGGGGTGACATGACTCCCCCAATTGCTAGGTGTTTTGGGGAAATGAATCCTAGCAGGCACACACATATTTTCACAGCATGTACACATTCAGTACAGAAAGAATGCATTTGCAGAAGTAACAGAAGTGTGTTCACTAGCCAAGGGAAGAAGAACTATAACTCTAGGTTTAAAGGGGGGGAGGGGCTCTCTTTCTTCTGCTTCATAACATCATAATTCAACCTTTCAGCCATGTGCGGCCATGCTTGATCTTTCCCCTTTTAATTTATTATTTGTAAGGCTGCCATCGGGAAGCTTTGATGTCAGGGACCTGAGGGAGGCGAGGACGTCATCTCGGAGGAGCGGGGATGTCACTTCAGCACCACGATCTCTCTGCCTCACCTGGTTGCCTTCCAGCTTACCCAAGTTGCATTATGCAATAACTGTAAGGAGAACGAATCTCATCTCAAGGGTGTGCAAAGCCCTGGGACAAAGAGGTGAGAATGTGGAAACAACTCCCTATAAAACTTAGCTCTGTCTGTAGAGGTGCTCATTCACCCTCCTATTGCATATGTCACTCACCATTCATCCAACTGGTGTTTACTGAGCACCGAATAACTACATGGACTGTGGAAGAGACAGTATGTGACAGATACTGCTGATTGCTTACCCAACAGCCATTCCTTCCAACTTCCTAGCCTAGAGAACACTAATTTTGTTTACGTATCCAACCCCCAAGGAAGGTAGCCCTGTCTCCACTCCAGCTGATTAGTTTAAGTCAAGAGCCAGCAAACAATGGCTCGCAAGCCAAACCCAGCTCATTGGCTCTTTCTGTATATAAAAATGTACTACAACCATGTTATCATTTACGTATCATCTATGAATGTTTTTCTGCTACAACTGCAGAACTGAGTAGTTGCAACAGAAACCATATGGCCTGCAAAACTATAATATTTGCCATCTGACCCTTTACAGAAAAATTTTGCTAAATGCTGGTCTAAGCCAATTAGTAATACCATTCCCTTTGCCAGAGTTTGGTTTAGTTTACAGGTGCACAAGTGTTGACCCAGTGTTGATAAATGACACTTAAGGAAAAGTCTGCTGAGGGCAATTGGGAAAAGAAAGAGTTTCCTTTTCTTCCTCTGGATGCAACTCCTAGAATGATGGCAGCCATCTTGCATTTATGAGGGAGGCCAGTCTAAGGACCAAGTTGACATTCTAGGGATAGCAGAGCAAAAAAGCAGAAATAACCTGAGTCTTTGACGTCTTTGAGCTGTTGAACTAGCCAACCCTGGAACCAGATACCTCAGCATTCCCTGTCATGTGAGATCATGTGTCCTCATTATTTAAGCCAGAGAAGTTAGGATCTCCCCTTGATGAGTCAACCTCTAAGTTTAAGAAATGACCTTCTTTTATCCTGGTAACATTTTTTGCTCTAATATCTACTTTGTCTGATATTAATATAACCACTCCAGCTTTCTTTTGGTTAGTGTTAGAACAGAAATCTTTTTCCATTATTTACTTTAAGCTATTTGAGTCCATATATCGCAATGTGCTTCTTGCAGGCAGGATATAAAAGTAAGTTCCATCTTACTTTTTTATACAATATGGCAATATTTTCTTCTTCATTATGTTATTTAGACCATTTACACTTAATGTGATCACTGATATGGTTAAGTTTGAATCTATCATCTTGCTATTTGTTTTTCATTTGTTTCATCTGTGCTTTGTTTTCTTTTTCTGATTCTTGTAATTAATTATTTTATGATTCTATAACAGCTCCTTTACTTAGCTAATTTTAGTGGTTGCTTTAGGGTTTGTAGAACGTACCTTCCAGTGATCTTATACAACTTCATGTATGGTATATGATAACAATATACTTGTATTGTCCTCCTGATAATAAGATATGCAGTCACTTTTAAATGTTATGGAGAGATATTTAATGATGTAGAAATACACTCTCTATATATTAAGAAAAAAATGACAGAATGTATATAATGTAATCCCTATTTTATTTTTTAAATGTAATGAATATACGGATAACATCTAGATACTAGATAGATAAAGAGTAAAAGATTATACACTTTACTGTTAACTGGTTATTTCCATGTGATTAAACAACAGATTTTCTTCTTCCATTTGCTTATTTGTATTGGTTTGATTTTCTATAATAAATATGTATTATTTTCACAACTTGCAAAACTCTTAGCTATTATTTAAGGGCCAACCTTCAAGCAGTCTCCTTTTTGGATATCAGAGCAATCATTTATCATTTATGTCACCTAGGAGCTCATATCATACACATCTCTGTGTGTGTCTCTATTTCTCCTTCATGAGCCTCAGCTACGTGATGTCATGGAGCATGTCCTAAAGAGCCATGAGCCCTCCAGCATCACAAGGGCTGGGTGCTCACTAACATGAACCCTAACAGAATGGATGTTAGGCAGCAGTAAAGAGCACAGAGTCTGCAGATAAAAAAGACAAAGCTAATGGCTGATGCAAGTGTTATATTTAGTTTATTCTTTGGTTTTCAAACCTACTTCTTTAGTTCTCCCACTACCTCTGGAAATTTTTTCTATTTGTTCTTTCTTTTAAATTTTAATTTATTCTACCTTTTTAAACTTAAAATATTATTCCTACTGTAGGAAAATATAATGGCCAACATTTCAGTTCTCCTTTTCCAAAGGAAAAACATCATGGAATATTTAAGAATCATTTGATATGTTAAAACGTTGCTGACCTACAACATTGGCGACATATTTTGTAGCTGATATCACCGTAAACTCTCTTACAGGAAGGTGGTTTCCACTCCTTCAAAAACACACTTACAGCTTGGCAGATTAAAGGGACATGAAAAGCTGAATCAGCCTGATAGACTTTCCCTGGGAGAATAATTACTAACTGACACGCAGCCTACAGAAAGAACAACAGGGGTGGAAACTATTATTTGCATGGGACCTAATCTCAGGAGAAACAGAATTAAACATGGTGTTCTAAAGTTCTGTTCCTGACGGGATCCAGAGCTAACACCTGCCTAGACATATACAAACTCAAATCAAAATCTGAGGATAAAGTTGCCCATCATGGAGCTTTCTACCTGAAGGAACTGCTGTCCAGAATTGTTTTTACAAAATACTTGAAAATGTTACATCTTCCCTACTTCTCTTCATCCTTTTCCATGACATACCTCAAAAATGAGAAACAGAACCCTTATTTCTACTTCAGATGGACATAGTTTACTTCTAACAAGATTGTTTACAGTGATGAAAGGTGTACCTCCCTGCCTCTGCCTGGAACTCTATCTGTATAACCAGTAAAGTCTTCAGCCAGGGTTGTCAAATTTTACTGAAGATGAGATTTACCTGGGGAGCTGTATTAGTTATTTAATGCTGTGAAACAAATCACCTCAAAACTCAGTGGCTTAAGGGACAAGAATTCAGAAGTTCGGCTGGCAGTTCTGACTCAGAGTCTCGTTGTAGGCAGACGTCCGCTAGGGCTGCTGTCACTGGAAGGCCAGACTGGGGACAGAGGTGCTGCTTCCAAGGTGGCTCACCCACAAGGCTGGCAAATTAGAGCTGACTGTTGTTGAAAACCCTTGGTTCCTCTCCATGTGGGCCTCTCCATTGGGTTGTTGGGTATCCTAACAGCATGGGGGCTAGCCTCCCCAAGGGCAAGCAACAGGAGACCAAGCAGAAGCTGCAATGCCTTTTACAACCTGCCCTTAGAAGTCACACACTGTCCATTCTGCTATATTCTTTCCATCATGTGGGTCAGCCAGACCCAATGTGGGAGATCTCACAAAGGCATGAATACCAGGTGACATGAGGCTCATGAGGACAGACAATCTTGGAAGCCACCTACCACAGTCCACCCTCTAGTCCCCAATCCTGAGCCAGATGCTGTAATGGGATGAGGCTTGGGGGTCTCAGGGGAGGGGATGCATGTATTCTACACATGGAGAAATATGAATTGTTGTGGCCATCGAGTGCCCTGAACAGAGTAGTCTCCAAAGATGGCCACATCTATATATTTATCCCACCCCACAGGCTCTTTTTACTGAGTGAACTCCCCCCACCAGGAGGTGAGGTCTATGTTTTGTTCCTTGAATTGAGGGAAGGGAGAGGGGAGGAAGTGACTGCCCCAATCAGTGGGGAAGTGTATATGGTCAAAGTAATACTATGTAAATTTCTGAGACTAGGACATGCTAAGGATAAAGCTTCTGCTGTATTTCCTCTCCCCTTCTCTGAGGATAATAGTCCTTGAGACAGAGACACCATATTGTGAGGAAGCCCAAGCCACTCAGAGAGGTCATGTGTGGGTGTTCTTGCTGACAGTTCCTTTTAGGTGCTCAGCTGACAACCAGCATCAACTACCTGTGACTGAACAGTCTTCAGTGCTTCCTGTCCCAAACTGAGTCTTCCAGCTGAGTCCCCAGATATCATGAAGAAGAGACTAGCCACCTGCACTGTGCCCCATCTGAGAAACTGACCCACAAAAATCATAAGAGATAATATCTGATGATGGTTGTTTTAAGCCATGAAGTTGTGAGGGATTTTGAGGTAATAGTTAACTAATGTAGTAAATTTAAATATACTTGTTGCAGCTACAAATCTCCAGACCCACTGAATGAGATTTCCTAAGGTAGAAGAAGCCTGGGAAACTGTTGATTTATGAAGTGTCTCAGTGGATTCTTATCATCAGGGATAGTGAGGAAATTCTGATGGAGTATCTTCCATCACAAGTCTCAATGGAAAATCTACTCTTCTTTTTGTTTTTTTTTTTTAACATCTTTATTGGAGTATAATTGCTTTACAATGGTGTGTTAGTTTCTGCTTTATAACAAAGTGAATCAGTTATACATATACTTATGTTCCCTTATCTCTTCCCTCTTGCGTCTCCCTCCCTCCCACCCTCCCTATCCCACCGCTCTAGGTGATCACAAACCACCTAGCTGATCTCCCTGTGCTATGGGGCTACTTCCCACTAGCTATCTATTTTATGTTTGGTAGTGTATATATGTCCATGCCACTCTCTCACTTTTTCACATCTTACCCTTCTCCCTCCCCATATCCTCAAGTCCATGCTCTAGTCGGTCTATGTCTTTATTCCCATCTTATCCCTAGGTTCTTCATGACCTGTTTTGTTTTTTTTTTTTTTAGATTCCATATATATGTGTTAGCATACAGTATTTGTTTTTCTCTTTCTGACTTACTTCACTCTGTATGACAGACTCTAGGTCCATCCACCTCACTACAAATAACTCAATTTCGTCTCTTTTTATGGCTGAGTAATGTTCCATTGTATATATGTGCCACGTCTTCTTTATCCATTCATCTGTTGATGGACACTTAGGTTGCTTCCATGTCCTGGCTATTGTAAATAGAGCTGCAATGAACATTTTGGTACATGACTCTTTTTGAATTATGGTCTTCTCAGGGTATATGCTCAGTAGTGGGATTGCTGGGTCATATGGTAGTTCTATTTGTAGTCTTTTAAGGAACCTCCATACTGTTCTCCATAGTGGCTGTATCAATTTTCTTCTCGGTTTTTATTTTTGATTGTCTATGTATTTCATCTACTTAGTGAAAACCACAACTAGAAATTGAATCTAAATCTGGCTCCGGATGAGATGCTCTTGAATTTCTAACTCTCAAATTTTATATTAAATCTTCAGAAGGTAGTGCTTGGAGAAGAAATACGGAAAATACGAGGCAAAAGTTTTATAGAGTTTTGGGCAGATTGTAAAATCCTCTTTCTTAAATCTTTACAGCTATTCAACTATCAGGAAAAACAGAGGACAGAAGACAAAAATATCATTTTCTGTGGCAACTCTAAATGTACCAATATGGTGTGGAATCTCGAAGTTACATAAGTGGGGAAAAGACAAGATGCATAACAATATTTATATCTATATCTATCTATACATACACATACGTATATTTAAGTGGTAAATGCATAAAACCACCTCTGTAAAGATACACAGGGACTTCCCTGGTGGTCCAGTGGTAAAGAATCCGCCTTCCAATGCCGGGGATGCAGGTTTGATCCCTGGTTGGGGAACTAAGATCCCACATGCTGCGGGACAACTAAGCCCATGTGCCACAACTACTGAGCTCACGCACCTCAACTAGAGCCCATGTGCCGCAAACTACAGAGCCCATGTGCTCTGGAACCTGTGCACCACAAGTAGAGAATGCATGTGCCCTGGAGCCCCTGCAGCACAACCAGAGAGAGAAAACCCACACGCCACAACTAGAGAGAAACCCAAGCAGACCGCGTGCCGTAACCAAGAAGATCCCACATACCTCAGAAAAGATCCCATGTGCCGCAACTAAGACCCGACGCAGCCAAAAATAATAATAATAATGATAAAGAAAATAAATAAGTAAAATAAATAAATATTTTTTTAAAAGTTACACACAAAACTGGTAACAATGGTTGCCTTTGGAAATAACTGGATGGCTGGGCTAAGATTATAAGAAAGACATTTTTCACTGAATATTTTTTGTAACTTTTGAGTTTTGTACTGGGATCACGGAATACTTTACAAAAATAGATAAATAAAATGTGTTTACAACACCTTTTCTCTTTGAGGACCTTCTTGGGAGTCATTCCAGAACATGAAAGTGTGACCCCATATGATTATTGGTTACAGTTAATTACCTTTTTGGTTTGTTTGTTTCACAGTGAAAGGAAACTCAAGATCCATCAGGACCAGGGATGCTCATAGGTTAAAATCTAGCCACTGTAGAGTTGATAGCTCCATCCTCGTATCTTACTGGATCTCTTGGGTGTCACTGCCCAGCCTCCACCTCTGACACAAGACAGCCCTTGAACTCTGCACAAGTGGACACTTGCCCTGGATGTCACTCAGAGAACGCTGCTCTGGCCCTTCCCTGGCCTTGCCCAACCCACCCACTAAAGAGCTGCGGCCAAGGGGACGTGTCCACCAGGGTCCACAAACTAGGGGTTTAAGAAAATCTAACATTTGTTTTTGTGAAAGAATATGCTAGGAGATGTTTTTATTTTAAAAATAAATGATGGCCATCTTGTCCTCAGAAATACTGGTGACTTCTGAATTGTCCTCCTTCATATTCTACTTATTAAAACATGTTGTTAGTCTTAACTCTAGAAAAAAATCAATATTGTACATTAATAAGGATTTTGATGTCTTTAAAATGATGTGAACATATTACTTAAAAACAAATTTTTAAAAATTTTAGGCATGCACATATATACACTACCAAATGTAAAACCAATAGCTAGAGAGAAGCAGCCGCATAGCACAGGGAGATCAGCTCGGTGCTTTATGACCACCTAGAGGGGTGGGATAGGGAGGGTGGGAGGGAGGGAGACACAAGAGGGAGGGGACATGGGGATATATGTATATGTATAACTGATTCACTTTGTTATAAAGCAGAAACTAACACACCATTGTAAAGCAATTATACTCCAATAAAGATGTTTAAAAAAATTTTTTTTAACAAATTTTAGGATATTTTTTCAGAAGCAAATTTATCAGTGGGAGTTACTCTGAAGGTCTCTTGTGTTCAAAGATCATTCATGTTAAAGGTCAAATATCCTGATGCTGCTGATGATTGTTGGATAGGAATCTAATGGAAAGAACATTAGAACCAAGGGGTCAAAAGAAAAAAGAAGCCAATAATTTGTCAGCACATTGCTTTTTAAGCTTTGTATGAGGAATTTGATGTTTAAAACATAGAAGAGCAGATAGCCAATCAAAGAGAAACACATTATAGCTGGAAATGAAAGGAAGATAAAAAAGCAAGTTATATATTAAAACTACGTATAGTTTATACTTTTAAGGCATTTTAGTTTGTATGCTAGAATGAAAAGCTTTTTTTTTTACTAGGAAAAGTATCTGTAAGGATGCATGAGCTAATATGTAATTTCTCACTATTTTTCATAGCAGCAGAGCTTACAAATCACTAGAGATGTCATTTAAGTGGAGAACTGGATTGGATCATGAATGGACTGCAAAGGAGAGGAAGGGGAGGCCTAGCTTTACCCGGAGATTTGGAAAGGCTGACATTTGGCAGTGACTCTTAAAACACAAGGAGGGTTGTCCAAAATGTGCTGGAAGATATAAAGAAGTAACTGGTGTGGAATGCCAACCTCCCCCATCCCCTGCAAGAAAATACATAAACTGGAAAGATCTGAAACGGTTATATTGAACATGGTATGACTTTGTATTACAATCTCTGAGAACTCTGAGATGTAAAATAATTTGCTTCTGGACTATATACATGATAATAGAAGGAGGGTAATTGTGATCTCTGGGAGGAAAATGCTGATGCGGTTGTAAGATCCCTCCAGACGCGATGATTCACTGCAGGACAGTCACCAGAACAGAACCCCTCTCAAAGCAGTGACAGAATCCGTCAGCCTGTCCTGACGATGGACAGTGAGTTCTCAATGTCTCCCTCACCTGAGTTTCTGTCTGATGAGGTCCCTGAGAAAACTGGCCACGGTATAGAATTCTGTCAAAGAAAGTATTTTTATTTTAGTGTTTAAAAGGTCTCTTTCTCCACATTAAATTGGTGAACAAATGAAATTTCTAAGGAACCGGGACTTCTCCTCCTAACTGGCACCCACACGGGCACAGAGTGGCTGAGGGGAGATCCCCAGCTGTGGGTTCCTCTCCACATCAACCCAGCCAGCAGATCCAGGTCATTTCCTTTGTCTTGCACACAGCTCGCACACGCTCACCAGAGCTGTCGGGTAAGTTGCAGACGTTATTGAACGTTGAGAAAAAGGAGGGGGATTACAACACACCAAGAAAAACAACTTAAATATGAGATACGTTTCCAGTGTCTCCTGGGCCCTATTTAGCAAGACAGGCATTTGGTGCCCAAGATGTGGTTCGAAGCCCTATTTCTGTCCTGCCCCCTCAGTCCCAGCTCATATTTCTTCTCTCCTACCATCCCCTAATTTATGTCCATTGATGTAAAATAGTACAGTTCTCTGTCTCTTTAAAATGCATTCCCTTGGGGCCTTGTCTTCTGTCCCTAAACTCTTGACAAAGCATTTAATACATACATACAATTCCTTTTGTAAAAGAAACTCATGCCCGTTAGTAAAATGATCAGATTTTTTATGCCTCAACATGAAGCTCTTTGCAAAGCATCAGGCAAGTAGAAGGCACCATTACTGGTCACTGCTGTTACTCTTCACACCTCCATGGCCAACAGGAGCTCTCTGTCTGTTCAGGGCCCCCTGGACCCTGCAGGGCTCCCTGATGTTGGCACACCTGCCTCGCCAACCAGGCCTGGCACCGCCCATCATCGTCCCAATGGTCTGAGTCTCTGGAGACTGTAGCCAAACGTAGGAGGAATTCACTTCTAGTCATCTCTTAGAATGTCAGGACCTTGGCCTTGGGTTTCCCCAGTAAGTGAAACCGTCTACTTCCTAGCCGTTTCTGAAGCCCACTAGTTCCACTGCCACACGCACTTCATGTGGACTCTGTCTCTTGCCTCTGTGCCATTTCCTAAACCTCTCCCAAACATCCAAATACTTTTGTTCCTGTTGGTACTCAGACCCAGAAATCCCCACCCTTGAAGCTCATGGTGATTTAATGTTGGGGACCAGTTAACTCCAGGGTTCAGATCCTTGCAAAACACACACAGACCCCATTCTTCTGGGGGTGAGGGGAGGTTGAGCTGAGCTCACCTCTTACTTCCATGTTCTTTCTTCCTTCTGAAATTCATGGATACTTGAGTCAGTGGGTTTCCTTTAGGCCCAGGGAAGTTTTTCCTACTATATCCTGAGAGACCAGATTGCTTGCTGGTTGAAGATGCAGAGCACTCCAGGGCTGAGAATTCCAAAGGAGTCTTCAAACTACAGTCCAGACCCTTCACTCATCAGGAGTCACAATAATAACACCTGACATTGAAGGAATGCCTCCCATAAGCTAGGCACAAGGTTAAGCACCTCATATACAGTATCTCATTTAATCATCCTTAAAACCCAATTTTACAGGTATTTTTATTATGCCCATTTTACAGATGATGAAACTGCAGTTCAGCGAGGTAAAACAACTTGCCCAAGATCATAGAACTAAGGTGTCAGAGTCAAGTCTCAATGCTCTTAACCACTGGGCTATACTATCATTGAAATCATTTCATTAGTTAGCCCTCTGAAACCAACCCTAATGTGCTCCCTGAGCCTCCTACACATAACTGAGTTGTGCACTTATAAGCCAGTCTCAGATAAAGCTTGGGGGCCCAGCCTAGAGAAACTGGTTGAGAACTGCTAAGCAGAGCTGGAAGCTCCCCTCAGCAACAGCTCACAGGGAAAGTTTTATGTGAGGCCCTAGGAGACGCTCTGCAACTCTGTAGACACTGACTGCCCAACGTCATCCCTGAAGAGTCAAGGTCAACCCTTGGAGTCACCGCCTATTAACTATAGTTAGCATCCCCACTTCCCCCGGAGAAGCCCTCCAACTCTCAAAGTAACCAGGCTTGGCTTCTGACCAGCACAAGGAATTAACTAAGGCCCCCGAGTCTTCTCTGGTATTACCTGATGGTTCAGTGAGACTCCCCAAGTTCACCAGGCTGGTTTCTAAATCTCCAGTCAGGTAACCAAGGCAACAGATACGTCTGACCTAACACTGTAACATATTGGCCAGACGTGGCGGGGCGGGGATGGGAGAGGCCTCACGGGACCATTTTAAAATTCTTAGGTATGTTACAGCTACACGGAGCACCCTCAGTAGTAGCCCCCAAACCTGCACCCCTGCCCCAAATCCTGAGCTCCACCTCACACTTAAGGTCCCCAGGAACTCCCAAACATCTAAGAACTGCAGTTGCACAGCCTCACTATTGGAGTTTTGGCTTATCGTCCTTTCAAATGTCCTTTCCATCATATATTCCATCTTAGACACTTGGTTCCAAAGCATCTATTCCTGGACGCTGCTTCATACTCAAACCATTGGTGTCCAGCTTCTACATGCAATCCTGGCTTCTCTTTTGCCTGTAACATGGGTGCCCCCAAAAATTAGTATATCCTTCTCTCTCATTTATTTTTCCATGAGGCATTGACAAAGCACTTTGGTATAAAACACAAACTAAGAAGCACGGGTGGTAGTCCCAGGTGTCTCACTAACTGGCCGACTCATTGACCTTTGCTGTTCTCCAGTCTCCTCTCTGGGATGAGCATTCTGAATGATTACTAAGCTTCCTTCAGCTCTAACTTTCTGGATTTTCCCTTCCAACGTTTTACTACCATTTAAAATTAGTAACAGCTTGTTCCCTTATTATCCATCTTCTGATCGTACCCCTAATGGCTGGCATTTCCAGTTTGTACCCTAATGTCTTAACCTTGGAGATGATCTTGATTATTTTGCCTGCAGAACTAGCCTAACCAATGCCAAGTTCTGCTGAATAATAGCACTTAAATGTGTTCCTCTATTTCCCTTTGTTTCAGCCTCCATCCATGTCATTTTTACTTGTGCATAAATTTTTCCAGTGTAAACTTCTCCACTCTTGCTAATGTAGTCTCCTTACCCTTTTTTCCTTTCCCATCCTCTCTATATAATTATACAACAGCAATCAAGTCTTTCATGTGTTATTTGACACTTTTACTTCTCGTGAGAGGCTTCCAACTGCCTCCTGCATTGATTTTATACTCTTGATTTTATACTCTTTCAGCTAGTCTCCAAGCATATGTATCCCAGGTTACCTCCAGGCACATGTCATTTTAAATTTATAGAGAGAAAACAATAATAATAAGCAACCTTTCAAATAACGGCTGCTGTTTCTTTCAGGCGCCTAAACTTAGAAAAGGTCATAGAAAGTTATTTGCTTCTTATTAACATCTAATAGCTGTGTTATTCCCATAGGCAGAAACGAACAAAAAAATAGCAATTGCAATTTGACAGTGACATAAACACCTGTCTGGCTAATGAATTCCTTGCCAAATGCATGTTCCAAAAGAGGAAGCAATGTCACCTTTAACATAAGTGACTTTTCCCAAAATGCTGGACTTATACCGAGGGAAAGTAAGATCTGGGAAGAGCATAAATGAAAAAAATATTGGAGCTATGTCTCTGGGAACATTAAAATGAAAACTACCACGTGGTTCTGATTCACCATAGTGTATTTCCCATCTTTCTCATGAACAAACATGCTGCCGATTCCCATTAAAACTTCACAAGAACTCTCAGGTCCACTAATTCAGGTATGTCCCTTGATGCCCAATAAAGTGCCCTCTTTTCTAATCCTAGGAGCAAACTACCCAGATAATACAAAAGTGCATCTTTAAGACTAAAATTACTAGGCTATCAAAGTTGTTAAATATAATCACTAAGAAAACAGGCTTCCCAAAAGCTGATCTATGCCGAGGACCTTGTAGGTTGAGACTCTTCCACGATATATCATACATGGAAAAAGGAAGCAGATATAGGAAGTTATTGAAAATTTCAATCAGAACCTTGACTGCATTCGGGATGCCTTTTGCCATGCAAAAGACAGCCTCCATGTGTAAGTCCAACTTTGAAGGAAACGCTGTAGGTGATCTGTAGCAGCAGAGACAAAAAATAGACATGCCTTCTGAAAATGAGATCTCCGTAGGTGAGGCCAAGATGATAACATCACTCTAGCATCATATTTGGCCCTCTAAAAGCTGATATTAGAGCAAGACTTCAGAAATTTGAGACGTCTGACCTAATTTTAGGTAGCTGCATTCGGAAGAGCTATTTTCCCAAACATGTTTCAAGGTAGATAGACCAGCCATTGGAGTTTTGCTGCATATTTTAGACAGACACTATTGATGGTAACCTCTGGAGAAGATTTACATTTCTTTTCACTTTGCACGAATGTTCTGACCCAACTCTAAATGTTCCTCTCGCAGTAAGCAGCACGTCCCCTTTAGACTCCCCGTGAGCATGTTATTAAAGGGGAAGAACGGAGCCACTGCAAGATTTCTCTAATCACCCAGCCTGATTACAAAGAGGAAAAATCACTAAACACTGCACCTTAAACATAACAAAAAGAATAATTTAGCAAACCAACAGGAAGCTTCATCCTCAGCAGGATAATATATCAGTTTAGGTCCAGTAAACACACCTCAGTGCTTACTATCTTCATTATGCTGACCATTACTTATTATTTATAGGTCATGTTAAGCACTTTTGGAGAGTTTCACAGGACGCACAGACTGTTGAGTTGCCCGTGCGGGTCCTACGCACAGGTGTTACTGGCCAAAGAATCACAGGACTTTAGAAAAATGTCGATCGTATTCAGTTGAGCCAGGTACATTTGTCACTCTCAAGATAGGACGTTGCTCAGAACCCAAAAACATTTTCAAACTGACTGACTTCTCCCCTCAGAAATGCAAGGGTAAAGTTCTTGTTACTTCAGATTCCGTGTTACCTCCCAGTGAAGTCCTGCTCTTTACACAACACTGACGGGTGGCTCAGCCTGCCCCTGAGCCCAGCCCCCTTCCTGAGCCCTCCCCTCCCCAGTTATGACAGAGCCGTGCACACTGCCTCTGCCTCTTCAGAGCTACAGCAGTTGTCACAACTACCCCTACCAAGTGGAGACTCAACTGGCTCAACTGCTGAAAGCCTGAGGTTAATGAGGCCAAGGCCAAAAGTACTGTTTGAACCCATTACTTGTGCTCTATGTCATGCTGACGGACTGCTTTCAACTCTAGCCACCTGCCCAGCAAACGCAGGAAAATGATCATGGGAGGGGTGGGGAGAAAGGGTGAGGTGCCCTGCGAACCAATCAGATTTTCCTCTTCATCTAAGACAGTGTGAAAAGGGTAAAAGATGGTCATTCCAAAGAGAAAAACTTTCTCTGTTTTGTAACAGAGTTGTACCAAACTGAGCACCTGCAAACGATATTTAAGGGAGCCACGTTATCCCCAAAACTCAACCTCTATCTTCTCTAAGTCCTTTAGCGGCATCTCTTGCAGTGTCCATCCTTCAGATTCAGGCAGCCTCAGTCCCTGATCCAATCACCAGATAGTTGTGGCCAGCCAAGAGGGGTTTGAACTGTAACTAGAAGCCCCATCAAGACAGCTGGGCTTTTGTTTGGCCTGCCAAGCAGACCCCCAGCCAGGCAAACAGGGCCAAGCCTGGGCTCTCCTGTGGCCCCTAAGCCAGCTCTGTTAGCCCTTGGATCCTGACAGGCAACAGGGACTGTTCCTCCTTTGTACAGCCTGCTGCCCTGTGTAATGCCCAAGCCCAACCCAGGACACAGTCCATTTAGCTGGGTCTGGACACCTGGCCTCTATTACTGTCTTCCGGAACCTTCTCGTAAGATGAGATGCCACCCTCCAAGCTGAAGGCAGGTTGCTCCTGTTGCCTGGGAACAGCAACCACAGCCTGCCTGATCCCTTGGTTTGCAACCATCCCCACATCCCCTGCATCCCCCTCTGCTAGGCCCATTCCCCATTGTGTATCTAGGGCTAAAGGCTTCCGGACCCTGTGACCGGGTCCACCCTCCCCCTACTCCTCCTCCACACACCCTCACACCCCGAGTTGCCAAGGACCCAGCAGGCCTCACACCTGAGCTACGACATAAGGGCTAATACTACCAACTTAACTTTGCCAAACTGCAGAATTGGAGAGCAGCTGAATAAGCACATGTCTTAAAATGGTAATGAGGGGATGTTCGAAAGAAAAGTATATGGGAACAGTTGGCAGAATATTCCTTTCCATGAGGGTAAACTGTTGTCATCCTGATGCCTGATTTTACTTTCTAATCCACCCCACTTTTCTGTACTGTGTGTTCTGGGCCTAATGATTTCTTTTCAAGTTGTCTTCAAGCAAATGGCACTGTGAACCATTTAATTTAGAGATGATAAAACACAGACCCATGAGAAACCTTTCTCCAAGGATATGGGGTGAAAAGCAGTCCTGACAGCTCTTGTGTCTGTTCAGTGTAGGTCAGAATCAATGAAATGATGTTCTCCCACCCTGTGCTCGGGTCATGCCATGGCCCCACAGCTGGCTGGACCTTACCTCTTGCCATAGATTCTCCATGACCTTCCTGACATTCCTCCAGCCTGGACCCCTCTCTCCTCAAGACCGCCAGGCAGGGCAGCAAATGCTCCATCGCCCACTTCCCATTCTGGATGGAGGCGAGAACAACCACCAAACACCTCTCTGTTTCAAAGCCCTCCTTCAGTAAACCCTGAATTTGTTTAATTCCTACCCCTTGGGGAAGCTTATGAAGGGCTTTTTTTATTTCCAAAGACCAGCTTTTGGTCTTGCGATGCTTTGTTGATAGCAGGCCCTAAGTTAGTCCAGACCACTTTAAGGGAAAGATTCAAGAGATGATCAATAGATAATTTTTCACAGGCAAAGGGGGAAAATGGCTTTATTCATTCTCAAATGATATCACTCCATGTTTACGTGGCATTTTATCACCATAAAAGTATGGGGGCAGGTACTGTTGGGTCATTTTGTTTTCAATGGCCTCAACCTCATAACTAGGTCAGTCAATATGACACCATCTACTCAAAAGATGAAATTGAGACCCAGGGGAGTCAAATGACTTGATCATGTTCACACAGCTGATGAATGAGAGTGAGGTCTACGAACAGGTCTCCACTCAAGGGGTGAGAGATGAAAGTCTCAGAAATAAACCATGTGACAGGCATCAAAGGGTGAAAGGTGACAATCACACAAACATTTAAGGATAAACTTAGGCAGGCCTATTCGGATATCTAGTGAGGCCTGGGCCACTTCCACACCTGTATTTTAATGATTCGGTTGATTATATACATATACATATATACATATACATATATATACGTATATACACACATATGCACATACATATGCATACATATATGCATGCATATATACACATATTTACATATATACATACATATATGCATACGTACAAATATGTGTACAGATGCATACATATATGCATGCATATACATATATATTATATACATACATATGTATAATTTTCATACACTCATATGAAATACAACTGAACATTGAGGCTCATTTGGTTACAAATTTGAGGTGTGCATGAAAGCTACACAAGAAAGTTGCTTCCCCTCCGCCCATCACCATGCCTCCCACTTCTTGATCAGCCCTGACCTTGAGATTTTCCTACTGTCATTTTCATTAAGCGCTAAACATTAGTTCTCTGTCCACCTCCACTTTTAAAAGGTGGCTGTCAGTGAAGGAGGGAAGGCATTGCTTCATTTTAACCATTTGTTTTTCTGCTCAAGGAACACCAAACCAAGAGAGCAGACGTGTGGGGATCCACAGAGCCTCGTGGAGCCTCTGCAGCTCCAGCAGGACCATCCATCACAGAGCTGCCTGGCCAGGATGCGCCCTCGCTAGGCCACGTGACTCGAGCGCAGCTGGACCCTTGCAGCCGGCCAGGCACTGCTGGGCCTGGGCCGGGAGATGCCCAGCCACCTGCGGGCTCCTGGCCGGCCCTCGCAACTGTTTCATTTACCGTTTGGGACAATCCTCCACAGGGCTCAGGAAAACACATGCTGCTGCCACACTCGGCTCCACTTCCCCTTCCAAGCCCTAATGAGGTGAGATAATGGATGCAGGAAAGTGTGCACATGCAAATCGGTATGGAACATATGCTCCCGCTACCTCTCTTCCCTCCAAGCCAGGCTGGGCGAGCAGAGGAAATGCTTTAGAAATAGTTCTAGACCTGGACTCCTTACTCTCCCCTCAAGAGGACAAAAACCGTAAGGTTACAGCTCCCTGGCCCCGTGCAGCCCCGACCCAGGAGCAAACTGCCAAGTTCGATTGCTTCTCGGGAATGCCTTTTCTACCCAGTTGGCTTTACCTCACACCACAAAATAAAACCGGCAAGAGAGAACGAGGAGAAATGTGGCACCAGTTCCCCCATTTTGCAAATGTCCCATGCATCCCTCTGAGTCCGGTGAGGCAGACTCTGGGCTGAAGAGAAAGAACAGCAGCAGGCCCTGGACCTCCCCAGCCAGGCCTCCCGGCTCCTGCATTTTGGCTCAAGCAGCCCAGGCAAAGGGCCAGGCAGAGCTGGGCCTTCTGCCCGAGCCACTGCGTCAGTGAGCTCAGCAGGCCACACTGCTGGCCAGGGAGGTCTCCGCTTTCCGGAGTCCAGGGGACGAATACGCTGGCATGACACCCTCCCCGCTAGCCAGATCCCCAGTACAGGGAGCTTTCTACAGGTCCTTTCAGAGCTCATGTGAGTCTCTGAATGAAGAAAGGGGAAGGAAACCAGCACGCGTATGGGCTGCCTTCTCTATGCCCTGCCCTCACCTCCACCCACGCGGTCAGTACCACCATCCCTATTCTACTCAGGAGGAAACAATGAGACTCCAAGCAGATCAAGTAAACAATGAAGGTAGAACCCGAACTCAGGTCTGCCACCCTCCAAAACCTGGGCCCTTTCACTGTACCATGAGGCATTCCACTCCATACGACCTGGTTCTCATCAAGCCATATGTCAACTGAGCACTCAGACACCAGTCTCCAAAGTCATGAGGCGGCAAGGGCCATCATCTCCCCCCAATGCCCATCTTTCCTCCTCACAGATCTCAAGTGCTTTGCAAAGCTATCACCGGGCCTCCTCCAGACCATCTGTAGGCCTTCATCCTACAGTCATTAGAGAGAATGGAAATGACACAGTGACCAGATATCCACTATTGTCAGTCTTTCAATATGCAGCAAAGTCCTGTGGATCCAGAACTCTCAGAAAAGGGGTGGAGGAGCTCCACAGTCCAGGTGATTTAGTAGACAGGGCTCAAGCTCCAGCACCTTTCACCAGCTATGCAACCTTAGCCAGGGAAGCTGGAGAAACTAGAGGGCTTAGCATCAAAGTCTCTGTGAAATGGATGATAATAATGTCTGCCCGAAGAGAGTTAAATATATTAGAACTGGACCCTGGAAGCAGGCTGCCCCAGGGCATGCCCCTAATCCACCGCCTACTAGTTTACAACCTTGGGCATTTTTCCTAACCGCTCTGTGCCTCAGTTTCCTCAACTATAAAACGAAGTTAACATTGTGCTTACCATATAAGGTTGTTATCAGGATTGTATGCATTGATATTTTAAAATGCTTAGGTCTGTGCAGGCTCAGAGTCAGGTTATGTGAATTTAAATTAAAATAAGTAAACAATGACGATGACGCGCTTAGCGGCACAGAGGTAGCTCTCCACAATGGCGACTGTATTTATGACTGACTTGCAAAGATTCTGAATGTCCTATCTTTAACTCCCCACAGTAGCCACAGTTTGGATGGTGAATTGAGCCATCTGCCGTGAAGATGGTGAGTCAACAGGCATTTCTCCAATGTATGGTGTGCACCCAGACGTTGTCATGATTGAGGAGCTCTGGTTCCGCGCATCACTCCTCTGGGTCTGATAGTCTCTGAATTAACAGGCTTGGCTTCCCTACAAGCTGTAGATAGGGCAGTGGCCCTGCCCTGGGGCTGCCATATCTCTGGACTAACGTATGGGAAGATTCCAGCACCAACGCAGACAAACACTCCGGATATTCCCAAAAGGATGACCACTCTGTGTCCACCAGCTCAAAATATGGGCACTGGCCCAGTTGAGTCACACTCAGGGAGGGGTTTAGTGACCCCATAATAACTACAGTGACTTGTAAAATTCTTTGATATGATGCCTAGACACAAACACATTTATTTTGCTAAGAACTCACAATGTGAGTTTAAGTTTCTAGATAACAAATGACTAAAGACAGAGACCGTGGCTCACCAGGAATATTCCAGTGCTAAAGGTAGCCAGCAGGTCTACAAAACAGTTTTGGACAAACCTGCCCCTAATATCCATGGGTCCACAGACAAGAGAACAAATGGAGCCCCACTATTTAAAAATATATATGTTCTGTCTTTTAACCCTGACAACAATGAGGTGATGGACTAGAGAAGGTCAGGTTCGAACTTAGCATTCTTAGATTCCTCAGAGTTTGGTGTAGGAATAATGTCACATGAGGACAGTCACCAGGGTTCCTGACTCTGTCTGCACCACAAGGAACCTCATGTCTTTGAGCATAGACACCACAGACCACATGTCCAAGCTCCATTCACACTCGCTTCAAATAGTCAACCCTTCAGCCACCCCTCAGACTTAGGGTCACACACTCGTGCCTGGGCTACCCTCAAGATAGGCTCAGCCTGGATACAGGATGGGGCTGTTTGTGCAGAGAATTCCAGGAGCCTTGAACCCAGAATGTGGCCAACCAGTGAATAGCATGGGCTGAGTGTGTGAAAGTTCCCTTGGCCCTGCAGATTCTGGCCCTGTGTGCGGGGAGCTACATGGCTAGAGCAGGCTAGCTTGTGGGCCTCTAAAACACAGGGCTCTTCTTCCCCAGGTCTATGTTCTGAGACCTTGATCTCTGTTGTTTAAAATGCTAGTAACTCTGGGTGAAGAGTCACCCTCTTCTCTGCCACCTCCCCAGAACCCTTCTGCTTCTATTCCCCAGCAGCCCCCAACAATTCTGCGTGACTTGAAGCTTACCACCACTGGTCCTTGAAAGTTTTTGATTGGCTGAACCTTCTTGTGTCTCTGACAAGGACGTGGCCTGCAGGAAACATGTTTTAAAGCATCCTGTGCTGCTCAATCACATCTGTCTCAGAACTTGGTTGCAGCAGGTCTCATTTCTGTAGTCACCTGGGCTGACAACCAGGACCTCGGACTTCTGGCTGCAGCGTAACCACTCACCAGCTCAAATTACCATCATCTGCCCATTTTTCTATGGGCAGATGATGGTAATTTCTATTACTCCTTCTTTGTTGCTGTTGTTTTCTTTTGTACTTTTCTAAAAAGACAAGGGACTGATATGCACAGTGAAGGTTTTTAAATTTAGAATAATAACGTAAATCACTTGTTTCTGGTAGGTTGCACCATGTCATACATTATTCAAGCTTAGACTCTCCACTGATGACAACTGCACTGCCAGGTCATAGAAAGACTCAACTGAAACACTTCTACCAAAGAATTGTTTCTGTGTTTGATTTCTGTCTGAAAGCGCTTTCTTCTGCAAAAGAAGCACTTATCGTCTATATTTTGGCAACTTACTCTAGTGATGTTTAATGTCCCATCTTTTAATGTTGTTCTTGCTTCAGTTTCCCCATGAGAACAAAGAGACGATGGGCTGGAGCAGCGGTCCTCAGCCTTTTTTGGTCTTAGGATCCTTTTCACTCTTAAGAATTATTGAGGAGCCCAAAAATCTTTCATTTAGGTAGACTACATCCATCAATATTTAATATATTAGGAATTAAAACTGGAAAGTGTTTTAAATCAGTAGCAGTAAACCCATTACATGTTAACCTACAAAACATATTTTTGAAAAGTAACTGTTTTTCAAAACAAAAAATTAGAAGAATAGGATTGTTTTTACAATTTTGCAAATCTATTCAATATCTGGCTTGAGAGGAGACAACTAGATTTTCACATCCGCTTCTGTATTCAATCAATTGTGAAATGTGGCTTAGGTTGAAGTATATGAAGTAGATCCAACCTCACACAAAAATATAGTTGGAAAAAAGGAGGGGTATTTTAATAGCCTTTCCAGATAATTGTCATTCGTCATCCATGGTTCGATACTGAACTTCATAAGTTACAGTTTCTTAGATCATTTACAAAGCAAAAGGCATATCAGTAAACTTTTTGTATTCTGTTACATCCATGGGCTCGTCTTGCACTTTGAATGTATCTTTTACTGGTACATGATTTTTTTTTTTTTTTTTTTTGCCACACGCGGGCCTCTCACTGTTGTGGCCTCTCCCGTTGCGGAGCACAGGCTCCAGATGCGCAGGCTCAGTGGCCATGGCTCATGGGCCTAGCTGCTCTGCGGCATGTGGGATCTTCCCGGACCGGGGCACAAACCCGTGTCCCCTGCATCGGCAGGCGGACTCTCAACCACTGAGCCACCAGGGAAGCCCTGATACATGATTTTGTAAAAGCATGCATTGGTCACTTGGAAATATTGGTTCACTGCCTTATTTCAGATCTTTCAAATACTGACACATTACTTTGTATGACATTTAAAAATGTATGACATTTAAAAATCATATTCATTAATATTACCACAATCTCATAGGAGAACATTTCAGTATTAGGAAGGTATTAAATATTGTAGTAGATTGAGCATTGTTGGACTGGATTGATACTTGCATCCCTACCAAGTCTAACATTTTATGATGTGCTTATTCATGCTTCTAATGATGTTGTGGATCTCATTCTTCTCTCCTGTACCCTCTTCCACTTCAAACCTAACTTGCCAGAAGCCTTCTTGCTTTACGTGCTTTGAGTCAACTGTTTCCTCATTTCTCTTCACTCCTATTTCTCCTCTCTGGAAGAACTACTCTGTACAGGTGTTTCCATAATCTCCTTGCGATAAATTCATTCACTCATTCCTTCATCAATAATATTTAATAAAAGCCCACTATGTGATTGCCACTCTTCCAGTCAATGGGACACAATAATAGGACACAGAGCTTGTCTTCCCAAGAAGATTCCTTTTTCTCCTTGCAGAAATGTACATGTAAGTAGAGGATTGCTGTGGAGAGATTTTAAGACTGTGTGTACCAGTATGGCCCAGAAAGAAATCAGTCCCATTAAAATGGTGTTCTATAAAGGCAACTGGGGGGTGAGAGGTTGTATACCTGAATACCACACTACACACCAGAATCTTAATAACCAGAGAATGTTTATCCTGCCTGGTATCTGTACATGACAAAGGAAACAATATCTAGTGGGGTTTTTCAGCTCAGTATTTTAGGAATATGAGAAAAGGTGTCCCCCAAAATTATTGAACCCACAACCAATAACAGTAGTTCTCAACCCCAGAAACATTAGACTTACATGTTGTGCTCTGTTTAAATACCCTGTTTAAATGCCCCAAACTCCTCCCAGTGATTCAGATTTAATTGTCCTGGGCCAGGTTCAGCCTTTTTTGAAAGTTTCCATGGTGTTTGTAACATGCATCCAGGGTTGAGAATCACTTTATAATGAGATTCATATAAAATTTCATTTGTCAAGGAGTTGCTAGCTGATGATACAAACAAACCCAAAATCTCAGTAACAAAATAGAAGGTGCTCCCAGGCAGCCAGGAGCTATCCTCCAAGTGCTGGTTCAGCAATGCAGGCTCTTTGCATCCCGTGGCTCCACCATCTTTAATTCATGGCTTCCTTTTCACTAGGGAAGAGGAAAGAGCAGGGAGAGGGCACAGGGCAAGTCTTTATGGGCCAAGAATTAGTGGCTCCCATCCCTTCCACTCACGTTCCATTGGCCAAAACTCAGTCATCTGGTCACATCTGACTGCAAAAAAGTGTGGGAACACTGGTTTAGCTGTGTGCTTAGAAGGAAAAGGAAGCAGGATTGGTGAATGTCTAGCCAGTCTCTGCCACACAGAGTCTTACATCCAAACAACTTATATATAATAATATAGTTGTCTCCCACAAATTCATTGTAAGGAATAAACAAAAAAAGGGAGTGAAGGGGTCCTGTAGAATTTAAAAGACCAAAAGATACATAAGCCAATCACAATGAGTACACCTTATTTAGATCCTGGCTTAAACAAAAAATTATAACAATTATGAGATACTTAGAAGTTTGAATGCTGATTATGTATGTGTATTGAAATATTTACAGACAAATAAATATACTGTCTGGATTATGCTTCAAAAATAATATGGGAGCAAAAAGGATACAGTTGAAGCAAAATTGGCCATGAGCTGATCATCGTTGAAGTTGAATTATGGGTATACTAGTCTATTTTTATAGATGATTGAAATTTTCCATAATATATATGTATGAAAAAATATACCTGTAATTCTAGTTACAGTACTCAGCCCCTCCTCCCTGTGGAACTGCTGCCAGGCCTGCGCTCAACCTAAGGAAACAGTTTCTGTGCTGTTCTATCTGCAAATTTTCTGAAAAGTTCAATTTCACCAGGGTAGTTCCTTACTGTTTCAAAGCCTTTGTAACTAAATCGTGGTCTTTGCTTATATTTGCTCAGCATATAGAAGAGTGACTGATTTCTGCTGGAGGCTTTGTTTGCTCAACACTGTCAAGGTGCCAGCCATGCCAGGGATGCTGCAGCTCCCTGCCTCTCTCCTCTGAGTCCTCTGTGTGAGCATAGATAGGCAAGCATCCTTCAGTGAGGGATGTTTACCAAAAGTCCCTTTTGGTAAAAAGAATCATTTCCTGATAGAAAAATAGAAACAAGAAGCTGAATTCATACCAGTATTTTCTTTGTGTTATGTGTAAACGGGTCCCGAGAAGCACAGCTTGAAGATATAACTGCATATCACTTTACAGGTAATGTTGGAGAGTAGAGGATAGGCTTAAATTTGCAGTGATAAAATTTAAGAACTGTTTATCCTTACTCATACTTCTCCTCTCCTTCTTACTAAAAATCACATCAATAGTCATTACATTCTCCTGGACCGGGCCCCCTCAGTTCTCCTGATTCCAGGATGCACCATTAACAACTCTTCCTGGGGGATTCCCAAAAAATCTCCCACTGCCAAGGGGCATGTGTCTCTACTTATCTGCTGTCTCCTCCTCTCTATTTACACAAAGACTCAAAACTAGAAGCCAAGCTTAGTTCTTCACATCCATTTACTCTGCATAGCCAGATTCTCACCAAATCCCAGCTTTCTTCTCCATCCCCAAGACTTTCCCTTCTTCCTCATCTTAACAGCCATATTCTTTGGGTCCCAGCCATTTCTTGTCTCTCTTGCAGGAAGCTTCCACTTAGCCTCCTATCTTCTTCTTGCCCTTTTAAACTTTCATGTTTAGGGCTTGAAATGAATTTGCTATACTGCTTTTTAGTTCCCCATGTGCCCCACACTTTGAACGTGATTCCTCTGGCTCCCTTCAACCTAAACCTATCTTCCCATATACTCCCTAGAGGGACACATTCTACCACCTTGATTTCTCTAATTTAGCAGCTCCCAGGTTCTGGAGCCCTCTGTCCAGCTGCAGCAACTGGAAAAGAACCAGGGTAGATTGGCTCTGTGAGCTGCAGACACTTTTAGTTATTCTTCTATCTTTGAAAATTTAAGTACAGTCTTCCGCCTTAACTCCACTGTGCTATGGGGTATTACAAGGAAAGTATGGTGCTTGCTCACAGTAGTGTTAAAGGGGAAACAGTGCCACCTAGAGGTAGTGGCAGAAATAATTAACTGAAGATCTTTAGGAGGATGACTAATCTCAGGACATAAGTTAGGGTTTCTCCAAATCTCTCTGCAATCTGAATTGCTAACTCTGGAGGATCTGTGATTACCTTTAAGTGAATGACTGTCTACAGTTATTACTTTTTCTCCAAACTTCTCACACAGAATTATCATAAAAGGAGCATCTTTGGAGGCAGATGGAGGTGACATAGCATATATAAGAGAGAAACAGAAAAATACAGGTGGTCTAGGAATTGAGAAATTCAGTTCCAGTGCTGCTTCTGCTACCAACAGGTTGTGTGGAGTCACCTAACCCTCTGAAGCTGAAAAAAGATGATCTCTGAAAAAAGATGATCTCTGAGCTCCCTTACGATACCCAGATTCCATAGTTTTAGATGCCTATGTGAGTGAACATGTGTGTGTGTGTTTGTGTTTGTCATATGGATATACACAGCCACCCAGACATACAAAAAACACACCACAAAAAAAAATAGGATACCTTCCTAATTTGTTTCCTATATTTCTCCCTCCGGGGAATATGCATAACAGCATCCAGCAATATCAGACCCTAGAGAAACAGATTAACTTGTGCTTAAAAGCCACGAAATTCAGCATGCTTTTATTAAAGCTAAACGTTCAACATGAGAAAACAATCCTAATTCTTATGGTATTTTCTTCTATTCTGTGTAATCTAGTGATTGAAAGCATCTATTCTGAAAGCAGACTTTCAGGGTTCAAATCTTATCTTTTACCATCTTTATATATTTTTATGCGTGACATATAAAACTACGACAGATATTTAGCCTCCTAGTACCTCGGTCTCCCTATTTGTAAAATAGAAGGAGTAAGAGAACCTACTTAACATGGTTACAGAGAGGATTAAATGAGGAAATATTTGCAAAGTTCTTCAAACAGTGACTGGCACATCGTGACAGCTATGTGAACATTCACGGTGATTCTTATCACTACAATTGAAGAGAAAATTTCAGGGATGAGAAACGTTTGTAATATACCTCCTTCTCTTTGTCATGACTTTCTTCCATGCCTGAATGGAATCACGTCTTGCTAAAGGAGATGGAAATCTTTGAGAACCTAACCCAGGTATTCAATCAGGACAGATTTGTGGAAGATGACACACATATAAGTAACCCACATATTTCTTCCTACTTGTCAGGAGAAACCTATAGATCAGATTTCTCAAAATGGTGGTCCAGGAATTTCCCCTTTCCCCATAATACATACAGGTCCAAACTTTTCCGCACCCAGCATACCCCATTCCTGTCGTTCCTGATCACAAATGATCCTAAATGGCAACACCTGTTTGCCTAAGGCAGGACCCAGAAGTCACGCTTGAGTCTTTCCTTGCCCTCATCCTCCACATCCAATCATCCAGCAACTGCAGTCATTTCAATGTCTGGAATATATCTGGACTCTGTCCACCTCTCTCCACCTCCACCATGTGATTTAAGCTGCCATCATCACTCGGAACACTCCAACAGCTTCTGCCTGCGCTCTCAACCTCTCTTGCTCTCCAACGATTCAATCAACCTGAGAGTCACAGACCCTCAGAAAACGCAATCAGATCACCAGGTGCTTTATATTTGTCATCCTCTATAATTCTCACATCAGTGTAGAGCACCTGGTATTTGCCCAATATTAATTTCTTGCCCGTCCCTACTCTGATCCTATTTCTGATGAGGCTACCATTTTCCACATGTTCAGATCTTGACGTCCTATATATTTCTCCAACTCCTTTCTTTGTTCAAGGGTTTTATCAGCCCTGTGTGCTGAAGCAGTGGGGTGAGGTAGCATGTTGTATTAGCCAAAGTTAGCTTGTTAGAAAGAGTTTGCCACTTTTTGAAAGAATATTTGACAGACATTCGAGAATTAGCAGCAGGAGACCCATGAAAGCATAGCTGCTTTTCCTTCCCTAAACAATCTTGAATCAGAATTCTTAGAAGGTACCTGGAATTGCAGTTTTTCAATAAACATGGGTTGGATTCATGCATGAACTAATGAATGATTGAACAAATGATTGACCAAACCTAACTGCTGGCTGCCCTACCTAAAGGCAGAGAACTAGACTGTCTAAGTCTATGGGTCCTCACAGGCATTAGCCATAAAAAACACACTGGAGATACTGAATGCCCCCAAGCAGAGCTGAAGCCATGTAGCAGGTTCAAGTCTTCCAAGAATGTCACCAGTGACAAATGTCTCCTCCAAGCTATTCAGAGCCCAGAAAGCTATCATGACAGCTCACCATGACTGTGTGTCCTGTCACTGCACCTAAGTCTCAAAGTAAGAAGCAGCCTGTTTAAAAACAAACAAGACAAAAACCCACTTCTCCTGGAGAACTGGAATCATCAGAGAAGAGAAGCACAGTAATAATAACTTATTTCATACAGAGTAATTAATAGTCTCAAAGCGTTATACACATGGCAAAATGCCCGTCTCAAAGGGAGAGGAGCATATGGTATCACTAAACACGTTCATAACAAAGAAGCAAAGAATAGTTAAACAGAAGGCTTCAGTTCCTAAAGCCTGTATATATGGACCGTCCCCCACGGTAGTCTAATTTTAAACCAGGACAGGTTTTTTAAGATGGGCCCATATTTGAGCAAGGTCAAGCACTACCAATGACTATTGTTAGAACACGAGCTCTCCCTTCTTCCCCGGGTCCCTTCCTTTTCTTCCTTTTTTCCTTCCACTCTCCCTCCCTCCCATCCTGCCCATGGATGGAAAGTGTCCAGTAAACTCAGTATTCACTGAACTAATATTTACCAATATACAGTGGCATTTTTTAAATGATAGATACAAATGGCAAATAAATATATTACAAAATGTATTATGATACTAGTTATGAAAGCCATGAAAATGGAAAAATAATAGGCACCATTTTCTATCTACTAAGATCACAAAACAAATTTAAATAATAGTAACACCAAATTCCAGCATCATCATCGTGAAACTGTTGTTACATGTTGGAATATATCTGACAAACTGTTTCAAGAGCTATAAAAATAATAATGTCCTTCAATCTAATAATCTCACTCTTGGGAATGCCTTCTGATTAAATAGAACAGAAAGTAGAAAAGCATCAGGTACACAAGAAAAATTTTAAAATATTCATCACTGAGGAATGGTTAAAAGGACCGTAATACATTAGCTCAATGGAGTTTGTCATAGCCATTAAAATTTGAAAGTCTTTTTATATAACTGTCAGTAAGAAAGAAGAAGACAAAATAGTGAATTGCCAAAAGAAAACCTAGTTGTTTAAGAACGATTCATGTTCAGGTATCATAAGGCCAGGACACTTAACCATAGTTAGAGGGTTTAGGATCAAGACAGTAAGGGAGGAATCTGTCAGAAGCAGAGAAAATAATCTTTCTCAACAGGAGTAGCAGCTATAGTTCTCTAATATGAGAGAAGTGGATTAAGGACAATTAGGACATTTGGGTAACAAACCCACACAGTGACACTGGCACATATTTTTGGTTTTGTTCTGAGAAGGCATTGCAAAGAAATGACCAAAATTAGGTAGAGAACAAACATTTGCATGGAAAAACAACTTAAATAAAATAAGTTGCAAAGACAGCCTCAAATACCTCCCAAAATAGCAGACTACAAAAGAAGCAGCATTCATCTCCCGATTTTTTCCTTCTTGGGGTGAGAAAAGCACAGCTGGAAACTGAATGACGTAATTCAAGAAAACAGGAGAAAGGAGTTGAGGGTAGGCATAGGCACAGGAGGCTGAGCGGTGGACAGAGTCAAGAGCACAGCCCTACTCAACTTCCTGCAAGTTTCTCAACTTTCCCACGTCAAAGCACCATGTCATTTTCTGCATGAAAGTCAGATCTTTTCAGTTCTCAAAGAAGCCTGCTCTTTTATGGTAAATTTTGCAAGTGAATGTCCTAAGATTTCCCAAACTGTTTATCAAATTTAATCATGCAAGCTGTCAAGGGGTCTTTTTATGCGGCTTCATTTTATTCCAGTAATTAAAAAATACTTGTTTGGGATTCTCCTTTTTCTGTTTACCTGAATGCATTCCTCCTCTCTAAGTTTTCAATGAAAGCAATAAATCACAAATCAGTGTGGACAATTATCTCTGGAGGTGTAGGGAAAACAACATACTGCTTCCTTCCCCTCAATGGTTTTTACGCTGTAAATGTTTGGCGGGGCTCCTGCAAATTAAGTCAAGGAGAAGTTGCAGTTTAAAAGGTGATTTCCTCACTTCAGCCTTTGGTTCCTTTGATCAATTAGTCATTCTTTCACGGTATGTTTCTTAGTTATGCTGCCAGGATCTCACACCTTCTCATCAGCAAATGGCCACTGAAAAGGGGAATGAATCCATGTAAACAGAGTTCTGCCTGTGACTTTTAGTCTTCCTTGAACTAAGGGAAAGGGAGATCAGAGAGACTGGGGCGATTAGTAAGGAGCCAAGATTACAAATGAACCTGCTATGAAGGACACGGAAGACTAAAAAAAACAACAGAAGTGCTATAGACACTCCGAGTTGGGATAAAAACCAGCATCATCCACTGTGTAGAATAATGATGTTATTGTTTAAGTATTACACTATTGTGTATACACTATAAGTATTACACTATTGTGTATACACTATTGTGTATTTCAGAAGACTGGATTTCACCCATTATATAACCAAATTTATGCATCATAACAAATTGTAGACTCTACATTTGTTTACAAGGGAAAATAAATTAGCAACAGATGGACGAACTGGTAGACATCCTTAGTTCTTTCTTTATGAATTATGTTTTGCTGAAAACTAAATACCTTAAAAAAGCACGGCCACGTTCAAATATTCAGGTTTGTTGTGTCCTGAGCCTGCTGGAATGTGGAGGCCCAGCTAGCTTTCGGTAAGTGCATGAATGCTCCTGGGGTGTGGCTGGCCTCAGGCCTTACCGCCTGAGCATCACCCAGAGCCCAGTGAGAAATGAGAATTCTCGGGCCACACCCAGCCTGCCTGAATCAGAATCTCTGGGCTCAGGCATTTGAGTCTTTACAGGCCCTCTGGATTCACATGTGAGCTAGTTGGAGGATCACCAGCAAACAAAGCATTATTCACAAACAAAATTCCACTCACACAAGATTGGAATTCTATCCAGTTTTGCAAAACATCTTATAACTCTGCTCATGCTGCCTGATGTTCCTCCTTAGAGTATATGTAGCCACAGCGTTTAGAGTCATCCCAGCTCTGCACCCTGTCTGGGGAACAGCCACATTTTCCTGGATTGTGGAGGCAAATTCCTGAGCGCCAGAAGAGTTCTTACAGAGAGAGACAACTCTCCATCACTTACTCCCCTGCCTTCCTTAGAGGGATGGGAAGCTCCAGGCACCAGTCTGCCCAGCACAGTTAATCACACAGAGGTGAGTTCTGTCAGGCGAGCTGTCCAGGAGAGCAGAGGGGAGACTGTTTGAACTGGAACACTGGAGCCACTGATGGGGCAGGAGATGGAGGGGGAGGGGGGGAGGGGAAAAGTGGGGAGAGGAAGAGGGAGGGAGGAGGGAGGGGGAAGGGGAGGGAGAGGGAGAGGGAGAAGGGGGAGAGAGAGGGGAGAATACTGGCTTCCCGGCCTCAATCAGCGTGCCTTAAGTTCAACCCAGCTTCTCCAAACCTCGATTGCATCACTCAGAAAATGAGCAAGTTGAGCTTCATAACCTCCAATACCCTTCCCAGATCTCACATCCTGTCAGTGAGCCTTGGCCAAGTCACTTGTTGAATCTCGTGTTCTCCCCACATGAGAAAAGAGCAGCTGCTTTCCAGGGTGGTGAGAGTGTGGCCATCCACACCAAGCCTATCTGGTTCAGCTCATCCCTATGCCACCTTTGATCTGTGATGACTTGGAAAAAGTCATTTCATTTCTCTGAGCATTGGGAACTTACCTACAAGTAGGGGTGAAGTACCTCCCTCATAGGGCTGTTGGGCAGATGCAGTGAAATCATCTTTGTCATCTTCCCAGATCAGGTCTGATAGCTGGTGGCTAAAGAATAAATATTAGTGTCAATCCTTTCTACCTTTCTGTAATGTAACAATCACAGAAGATGTACGCAAAGCATTATATAAATGTGGCGTGAAGGCCCTGCAATAGGACGAGCTAAATGACCTCTGAAGTTTCCTCCATCCTCTAATTCTACCACCACAGACACACAACAGCTTTTTGACATGACGCTCTAATTGCAACCCGTGTTAGCACTCGCTTTTACATCTGCATGCATTGTAATTAAATAGATTGCAATTAGCAGCGAGCTAAATTACCTTCACATGGTTTAAAAGAAAAAACTGAGAAACTGATTGATCTCTGTAAGCTGCTGGGTTGGTTCTAATTCCCAGGCGGTATTACTTAAAATAATATTGTTAATTTTTGATGTAATGACAAAAGAACCAAAAATCCCCTTTGGGGGTGGGAGCTTTTTCAAGGAAAGGGTGTGGAAATGGTGAAGAATCTTTCTACTCTGTTAGGAAGAAGAGAGTTCAGGTTTGCCCTAGAGAGGCCAAGGTTTGCATAGGGTCCTATTAGACACTTAGTAAATATTTGCTGAGGTTGCTGAGGTCTTAGCACTTTGCCATGACTTCTGACTGACGCCCAGGTGAGGAGGGCTGCCTCTTCTCGTGGTGTGCCAAGTACAGTGGTTCTCCTTGGATACGGAAAAATGAAGAAATTCAGGTTTATTTATTCTATACTAAATTTCGTGTAAATAGAAAGCAGCAATCCTAATTTGAGTCTAAGCTACAAACACTGCTGAGGTTCAAAGATGGCTAAGTGCTCAGGCCTCTGAGGAACCCCTCAGAAAGGGATGCAGGCTAAGGGAGCTGTGAGGATGGTCAACTGTCCCAGTTCACCGGGGACTGCCCCGGTCTTAGCAGTGTGGGTCCTCAGTCTAGGAAACTCCTCCATCCCAGGAGACCAGGAAAGCTGGTCATCTGTGGAGCACAGCATGCTCGACCCAAGAACAAAGCCTCAGCCTGGATCTGAGTATATGGAGGTGTTTCTCATTTGACTTAGCCTCCCTACCTCTTTCCCAACATACAGAGTTGGATTCCTATTTGGGAACAAGAAACAATAAGGAAAATTCCAGAGTACTGTCTCACTGTCCAGAACCAGCAGCCCCATATAGGAGCCTCTGGAGGTATGTAGTACCACAAAGGATTCTGCCTCACTTTGTCTAAAAGCAAAGGCAGGGCGGCAATGGAACCAGGGGCTGGGGCACCTCCTGACACAGCAATACCATCTAAGTGATAGCAGTGATCGCTAGACAGTGAAGGTGGGCAGCTGCCCAGCTGCAGGGTGACGGCACAGGAAAAGGGCAAACACCAGGACTCCTACAGGCAGCTGCCTGGGAGACCTCGCAGGCCTCTGGAAGCCTGCCTTAGTAGATGCAAGCGAGAGCCAGGAAAATGTTTATTTAAAAAATTATTTTAATTGACTTCTAATTTTAAATACCATGCAATGCTATAAAGAACCAGAAGGAGAGGGGGAGAAATCACCTTTTTAAGTACAAAGGTATATTATCATTTTTCAGCTCAGAATGATGAAAACCTGGTTCCATCCAATTATTTTGTTCATCGTTGTGTTACGGAGTGCCTCAGGCTTTTTAGCAGTTTTGGCAATGTCTGTCCAAGTTTACTTTTCCGTTATAAAATCAACTTAGAACATGGAGCCCAGAGAGGCCCTCAAGGATCCAGTCTCCCTGCCTTGAGGCAGATTCTACGTTATTATTATTGATATTGATAGTCAACAAACCATTATTTTATGAGTAACTCAGGCCCTAAGATGTTTGTGAAGTCATTTGCTCCACGCTACCCAGCTAGCATTTGGAGCAAAGCCTGGAATGTGGTTTGGGTGGTAGTCGCAATGGTTATTCTTTCCTACTGCCTTCACGAATTAAATTCCAGCTATTAAACACCTTGCCTCACTTACATCACTCTTTCTTAAAGAAGCAAACATCCCCAGCACTTGCTTAGGTTCCCCAAGCCTGATTCTTCCCCATCTCCCAGAGTGAAGGGCCACAGTACAGCTCTCACGGTCCATCCCTCTCTTGCCTCTTCCTTGTTGTGTTCTGAGATAAAAGTACAATCTAACTGTCTGTACTTATGTTTTGGAGGACTTCTTATTACTTCTTACAAGAAGAATCATGAGGACAAAGCAAGAGAGAAATTATGGAACACAGTAGAGAGGCCCAACCCTAAAGATGCCTTCAGCGTTTTAGCCACTAACTGTGCAACCTTAAGAATATCACTTAACCCTTCTGATCCTCCATTTCCCTATTGTAAAATAATGGGCCCTAAGAAACAGAGAAATAAAATAAAGGTAAAGACGGATGCTTGAGGAAAATGAAGAAAAGGAGGAGAGAGGGATGAGGAGAAATAGGGGAAGGGAGTGAAGAAGGGAGAAAGGAAAGCAGGGTGGGAGGGAGGGAGGAAGGAGGGAAGGAAGGAAAAAATAAGCTTGGGGCTTCCCTGGTGGCACAGTGGCTGAGAGTCCGCCTGCCGATGCAGGGGACACGGGTTCGTGCCCCGGTCCGGGAGGATCCCACATGCCGCGGAGCAGCTGGGCCCGTGAGCCATGGCCGCTGAGCCTGCGCGTCCGGAGCCTGTGCTCCGCAACGGGAGAGGCCACAGCAGTGAGAGGCCCGCGAACCGCAAAAAAAAAAAAAAAAAACAAAGAAAAAAGAAGCTTGAAAATTCCGAAGTCCAGTTAAATCTTTGTCAACCAACACAGAGAATGGTAGGCTCTGAGGAATGGGAGAGAGTACAGAGTTCCTTTAAATCTGAAGCTCTTGTGTCACAGGTAGGAAGGCCCAGGCCCAGGGTGGAGTGACTGTCCCAGGTTTACACAGTGGTTCTCCGCACAAGGAGAGTAAGGTACAGGCGTGCCTCATGTCTCCCAGCCCAGGGTGCCCTCTACCACACGGCACCTCTTTTGTTCCACCGGAAACTTGGTCTTAGAACTGATTTCAAGCAATAGCCAACACAAATAACATTTCCTCAAAATGTGGTCCTTCTGCTGGGCTGGAAAATCATCCTCAGGGAGATTGTTGCCATAACAAAATTTGACCTATAATATGTAAACTTTAAAAAAAGACAATTAGTGTTTCTTCCTACTTCAAAAAAAAAAGGGAGGGAGGAAAGGGTAGGAGGGAGGGAAGGAAGGAAGGGAGATGAAAGCCTTAATACCTAAATAATTTCATCCAGCACCTTTACATCTGCAGAGAATGAGCCAGAGGGCAAGACCTTGCGGGATCCAGATACATACTTACAGAATGTAGATGCTTACTTCTCTCTTTAGTGATTAAAGTGTCTCACTTCAGCTTAGAGCTTGAGCGGCAAGAGGAGAAACATATAGGACCAGAGCCAAGCACCAGGGTCTGAAGAGTCTTAGGCAAGGAGAAAACCCCATCCTTTAAGGTAAAAAGAGGATAGATGGAACTCTGTGCCTCGGATGAGTTTGAGGCAAAGACAACATTCCAGTAGTCCAGTTATAGATGAAGATGGAATATACCCATTAAAAATAAAATGCCAGGGCTTCCCTGGTGGCGCAGTGGTTGAGAGTCCGCCTGCCGATGCAGGGGACACGGGTTCGTGCCCCGGTCCAGGAAGATCCCACATGCCGCGGAGCGGCTGGGCCCGTGAGCCATGGCCGCTGAGCCTGCACGTCCGGAGCCTGTGCTCCACAGCGGGAGAGGCCACGACAATGAGACGCCCGCGTACCGCAAAAAAAAAAAAAATTAAAATAAAATGCCAGTGAACAATAGGTAAAACCTATGTAGTGCAGCAAAGTTATTTATGTCTTGGATTTTTAGAATGATCCCTTAGTGTCTTGTGTTTCTCCCAGTACTTTTCATAGGACTATTTCCTGCGATGTTTGCTAGTGAGGAATACATTCACTGACCTTTGCACAGAACTGGTACCCTAATTTCCCAAGAGCCTACATAATTTTTTTCTCATTCCTATATAATTCTTTCCTCATAATTTTATCCTCATTCTTCCCTTGAAAGATATGGTTTTTTCCTGAAATAATCCCACCATAGTTAACGGAAGCCATTCTGTACACAAACATTTAATCCTCAAAGTTATAGGAAGATCAGCATTCTGTCATTTCAAGAAGCGCTTTCCCCCAGCCTAACAGTACATTTCTGTTGTCATGCAAAGCAGTTTCACCAGGCTACAGCAAATATATAAGAAAATAAATCCTAGATTTCCAGAATGAATTCTTGCGTTTTATCTGGAATTAGCATATGCAACAAATACAAGTGTGGATTTCAAGTTAATATTCGCCCTGAGCGGCAGAGGAAAAAAAAAGATCTGGAAAGGTATTCATATTGAGGAAGTATTTCCAAGTTTAGCAATGCTTTCTGTCATAGAAAGATCATACCAAATCATCATCTAAGACTGTTTCTTTTTGTTCTATAGAGAAGTGTGGATTCCACCTTAAAGTTGCTAATTGACCTGGTGGGAGTTTGCCTCTACTTGGGTTCCTACTCTGCCTTCCCTTTAATATTCTCTCCAGCCCTCTGAGAGGACACAAAGAGGGAAACCAGGCCCTGTGGACCAATAGTATTCTACAAAATAGTTGAAAGCAATACTTCAGATGGTCAGTTCAAAAGACAGAAGTCGAAGCTTTTCATTTCTCATTATACATGATGTACTCCTATCAGGCACAACCTTTGACATTATTTTCCCTAACTCAGCTAAAATAAGGTCTCTCCCCACTGTCTCTGCAGCCCTGCAGCCCTGTCAGATAAAGTCTCAAGTTGGGCTGCTGCCCAAGGAGTCCTTAGTTAATTGCGTGTAATTATGCTGCATCCTACTTTCCAATGCTAGAGCTGTTTACTGTATCTTTGTAACACAATATGACTGGGCGCTCTGACTGTGGCTGAGGCTCTGTGAGTGACCCCCCTTGGCCTGAGCAGTTTATAATCCCATAGCACTTGGCTGAGTCGTGGTGATCTTTAAATACAATGCAAGATGCCAACTAAATTAGTAATAGCTGCTGCTGACGATGCTCCCTGGGGCCCTGGTCAGCGCTGCCAAGGGACTCCATTGCTGAGCCAGGGACACTTCTCATTCAGACATTAAAGATAAATGATCAGGTCAGTCAACTGGCAACCGTCATGTTCATCCTACCTAGTAGGAAGGCTTTTATTGCAACAGAAACATCAAAAATAAAAAATCGGAAGTCAGCTGGAGCCAGAGACTAGTTTTTGGAATTTCTTGAATGGTGGTGTAATGCTTTTAGAGTGTTCTCTTGTTTTAAGAGGTATAGTGCTTTCTAGCAGGTTGGAAAGGCTCTTCAGTTAATTCAAACCTTATAATACTGGTGATAGAATCCTTGAGCACATCTTGGTACTTACTGGTGTTCATCATACCAAACAAAGCAGTCTCTAGATATTTTGAAGGACTTTGAATTGTATCTGTATTTTGGGCTGGGAAGCAAAGGGAAATCCATTTCTCTTTGAGCACTTTGAATTTTTTTTAACCTAAGCAAAAAGTTAATAATCCTAAATCATTCTGGCAAATGGCTTGTAGAATCCTGAGGTCAGAAGAGACACGTTACATCATACTCATCACGACAACTCACTAACGTGCTATTGAGACATTATTACCCCTTTGGAGGTCAGGATTGACAGCCCAGTCCTCGGCTAGACATTTAGTTTCTCCTGGCAACTTCCTGTTGGCCTGCAATTAGAGGACACCGCCGGTAGGTAGTGGTGTTATTAGGCCCAGATGTGAGCAGTCGCACAGACCAGATCAAGAGCCAGACAGGGCCAGGATCCCAGGGTTGAATCCTGGCTTCACGTGGATGACTTGTGTGACTCTGGGCAAGTGGTGTACTGTGTATGAGCCTTGACTTCCTCACCCACATTGTAGAGTTAAAAACAGGGCCTACTTGATAGGACTAAATGAGACATTATCTACAAAGTCCTTAGCGCTCCATGATTATAGCTCGTCTTATCATCATGGATAGCCTTTTCAACTTTTAGGTCAAAAGTCCTTTTCTGCAAGGGTCAACAGCCTATGGTCAGTTGTTCTGCTGCCATAGACAGAACCTTTAACTCCTTTACCAAAGAAAGCTTAAGTGCCTATTACAACTGAGTCCAAGAGCAGGGGACAGCCCACTCCTTTTGGGGCTCCTCTGCTATCATGTTGCCGCTGACTACTGGTTCATCTTTTCTACTGGATGCTGACTCACGTAGGGTTGATGAAAGGAGTCAGATTAAGTACATTTCCATGTTGGTCCTGTTAGCCTCTGGGAGTACTTCTTCAGAAGCTTACGTATGATCACGGTACCAAAAAGCAAGTTGAAACGCTTTCTCATCTCTCTGCATTAACTCTATCAGCACCTCCAAAGCCACTCCAAATAAATGCAATAAAAACAAAAAACTGAGTGCATTTTATGCCAAGAGAGTTTTTAGACCTGTCCTGAAGCCCTCCCTTCCAACCAGAATGTCTTCTCCAATCCCTCCTATGTAGACACTCCAGAGCCTCCAATGCCTGTAAGGAATCTGTGCTTGTTATCGATCAATTAGCAGAGATGCTCCCTAGCATTGGATACATTGTCCCTCGTCAGTACTCTGATGTGTGAAAAAGGACACATTCATTCAAGTGTTCGTCAAATTAATGGAGTGCTATGGTATGCTAGGCATGGATTCAAAGATGAGTAACATACAGTGCTAGCCCTTCTAGAAACATACATTTCAGTGATGCAGAGGTATCTTAGAAATTCAATGGAGTAAACTTTGTGATACTCTTTACAGACAGCCCAAAGCAGGAGCTTAACAAACATTACTTTCTTTACTGTTCAAAAAGCACACTTCTTTCAGAAGAATCTGTTTCACTGGTATTCATACCATAGACTCATCAGGGTTTGAACAGATCTGAAATGGTTTTAACCACACTATAACAGAAATTTCAAATCTCCAAAAACATGCCACCTATTTCTAAAACTTCTGCCTGAGTATTTTAAGAATCCAAACACCCAAGAAAGAGATCAATGACCCCCTACTAAACCTGGAGAACAAAAAATCTGAGTTAGAGAAACTGAGGAAAATCGACTCCAGAGGCCTTTAGTTCTAAGTGGTGTCTTAGCATCCACATATATCAGTAGTGACCACTGGCTTTGAAAAGACTCCTGAGAAATGCTCTGTGTCATTCGCATTTCCTTTTAAACCCAATCTCACAGCCCCATTGGAGAAACCAGATGCCAGGAGGTGACTCATTGGCTCCAAGTCAACCAGAATAATCAGAGGCCTGGCGTGAGGGCTGGAGAACAGGTGAAGATAGAACAGGGTTACTTCTCCTCTTTGCACGATTGTGTGGGCTCAGCAGCTAGACAGTTCTGCCTAGTCTAGCTGTGTGACACTGAGTAAGTTATCTAAATTTCTAATTCTCAGTTTTCTCATTTCTAAAGTGGGGATAGTAACTGTATGTTCTTCAAGGTGTTACTGGAAGGAGAGTAAGGCTGAGTATCTGCCTGCCATACACCCGCTTATTCGGAGCTCTCATAAAATCCCTATAGGCTTGTCTGTCATTCTGTGTTCCCTATAATGGTACCCTTACATCATCATCATCATCATCATCATCATCATCATCATCATCATCACTGCCATCATCATCATCATCACTGCCATCATCATCTACATGCTCCAGACTCAAGATTCATTGAATGCCTTTTTGGGAGAAAGGAGAACCAAGCATAAAGAAAAAGGGAACTAAGTCTGAGCCTTTCTGAAGCAGATTAAAAAGTATAATAGAATAGAACTAATAAAAGTGATCATTAATTGGGTATTTATTGTGTGACAGTCACAGAGCAAAACAATTCATCCACAAGTTCTCATTCGGACCTCTCACCAACGATGGCTATTATGACTCCCATTCTAGAGATGTGGAGACTGAGGCATGAAAAATGGAGTCACCTATTTAATGTCACACAGCCAGAAGTGGCAGAGTTCTGAGTGCCAGCCACAACTTCCACAAAGGGAAAGTAACAGCATACCTCCCTACTTCACCCAAACCAGACCCTTCACATGCAGGACAGGCTAGGAAACTTGCCAAAAGTCTGCTAAGTCAAGGACACCTCATTTTCTGATTGTTGTATTTTTTTTTCATATAGACTTTATAGTTCTCCTCTCTCCTTTTCCTCACAAAGCATCCTCACCATTTTCTCAGAAGATAAAGATAGTAACGACTAAAAAAAAAAAAAAGTTAGATAAGTAAACTGTAAAAGAATGTGGCATTATTTTAATTATTTTCCTTTGTGTTTACGGGCACAATCTTGACCTGGGAATAATCCTACATAATTAAAATACCCTTGCCCGTTTTTTTTTTTTTCATTGTATCAAAGACTGTAGATGATGATCTTTTTCAACAAAAGAAAGACACTTAGAAGATGCCAGCTGCCTGTCTGTCAGCAGCCTGACTGAATTGCAGAAGTCCAGTTACAGACAGTGAGTGTGGTAGACCATGAAGACAATATCTTGTCTCGTTGATGTGAGGCCACAGGCAGAGGAGTTCCACGGGGAGAAAAGGTGGGGGCCAGGTTTGCCTTAGATAGACAACAAAATCTGACGAACAGCCGAAGGTGCCTAACCCTGGCAGAGGACGTGCCACAGAGAGGCCTCCGTCACAGCGTAGCTGCGTACCACACAGAAGGCTGCCTCTTTCAGAAGAGACAAGCTTATGTTGCTGGCAACTGCCAAAGGGAGAAAGGATGTTTGTCCTTAAGCTGAAATTGAAACAAATGTCCATTGTCTGCTCTGAGGTTCACTCAGGAAAGACACTGGGATCTTCTTTCCACACACGTGGAGAAGAAAGGGGAGCACAGAGACGGTAGGATGTTTGTCCCAAGCTCACACAGCAGTCAGAGTCAGGGAGGCAATAAAAACACAGCTGTCTTTGACTCCCAGAATACTGGAATGTTTGCAAGATAACTAGGCAGAGTTTGCCACCTATTTCCTTTCTATGAGTTTAAAATAGAAAAGCCCTCACCTGAAACATTGTAAATCAACTATATTTCAATAAAAACAATAAAATTGTTTAAAAATGGCTTTCCCAAGGAGAAAAAAAATCCAAATTGTGACATGGACTCCATCCCAATAGTATAAACATCAAACCTATTTTTCGTATTAAAATTAAAATTTAAATAAGTTTTAATTTAAATATTTAAATCCCCTATATGGATTACCATGTGAAAGATAGATTTAGAGGTACTAATGCATGATGTAAGTAATTGTAATAATTTTCTCAATATGATACTTTCTTATTTATTTTATGATCCGATCCTTCTGGTGACTGTCTAGCCTACTACGTATCTTCAGTGTAACAGTTTTAATTAGCTATTTATTATCACATAATCACTCATAATAAATATTCACTGAGTACTTAATATGCACCAGATACTGCAATGGATACCAATCTACTCACTCTGCTCTGAAATTTCTTGAAATCAAAAGTCTTCAAGGTGACATAAATTGTATGATAGAAAAATCTAAAAATTATATGATTCCTACAGAGGCCCAAATGGCTAGTCACTGTCCTTCAAAAGTGGTGTTGTGGCTTTGAGGTGAAAAGGAATCCCATAGTTATGGCCACTAGAGTGAGTGAGAAACCTGAAGCATCCCTTAAATTGTCTTGTTCCAGGCCCTGAATTTTGAGTTCCAATGGCTAAGAGCCATCGAACTTTCAAATTGGAGATCAAGTGGCGATGCCTTCAAAGAACAAAATACAGAAGAGGAGAATTTCAACATTTTTAACAGTTCTCCAAGAACTAATTTGATCATAAAATAAATATATCAAAAAGGTATGTTCCTTCTTAGGCATTGAATCTACTCAAACAGCCTGAGGTTTTAAAAATTGACTGAAAGATTGTACAAATAGAAAGTAGAGTGGTTGGTGCCACAGGTTGTGGGGAGAGAGAAATGGGTAGTTGTTGTTTAATGGGTGTAGACTTTCAGTTTTCCAAGATGGAAAGTTCAAAGATCGGTTTGAACTTGCACAACAATATGAATATACTTAATGCTACTGAATTATACACTTGAAAATGGTTAAGATGTGTAAAGTTTATGTTATGTGTATTTTACCACAATTTTTTTTAATGTTAAGTAAAATTTTTCTTTAGTTTTTATTGGGGTATAGTTGATTTACAACACTGTGTTGGTTTCAGGTGTACAGCAAAGTGAGTCTGTTGTACATATACATACATCCACTCTTTTTTAGATTCTTTTCCCATAAAGGCCATTACAGAGTGTTGAGTAGAGTTCTCCTTGCTATACAGTAGGTTATTTTACCACAATTTAGTTTTTAAAAACTGGCTGACAGAGAAAGAGAGAAATTCCAGATGAAGGTCAGAAATTACATTCGAATGTCTGTTTTCATTTTTTTCCCAAAAGGTTTAGATATTCAAATGGGTTTTTAAAGTTTAGAGTATTTTCCAGAAACTAGTCCCTTCAAGCTTCCTAGCAAATGAGATATTTGTTATAATACCTTGAATAGTAACACTACTGAGTATATTACTATTGGAATAACACTATTTTTCACTTAGTTCTACTGGACCAGAGCCTTCCTAAACATTGTCCTTCTCTAAGTTCCTCTCCCTTCTATAACTCTGATGTACTCTAGAGAAAGGCACCAGGGTTAGAGAGTTACCGTCATAATCCTTTGTTTTGTTATATCACTTCACCCTTTACAATGCAACTTTACATACAATTTCTTTACATCATAACACATCTGTAACAGGAAGACAGAGGGAAGGGTAACTCTTTTTAAACCAGCTATTGTTGTAACCACTCTACACATCCTCTTTCATCCTCACAAGAGGCCTGAGAAGTAGATATTACTACAAATGATTAAAACTAAGGCACTGGGGTTAAGAAACTTGCTAAAGTCTTAGAGTTAGAAAGGTGTGGCCCCACAATTCAAACCCAGAAGTCTGACTCATGTATATTCTAACTCCTCTACAGGATACCACTGCTGATGAGAGTAAATGAAAAGCTAGGTAGAAAAGAATTTCATAGACCTGGCAATTATATTAGACCAAACTTCACGGAAAGTAAAACAGAAAAAACAAGAAATGACCTCAACTTCTGGTAGTGGTTAAAAATGAGGCTGATGAAGATCTCATCCTAGGTGCAGGAGCGTAAACTCTGCCTTTCTCTTGCTGTTTCCATGTGCTTGCACAGGTAACATTGTCTCAGTCCCTGGTTTTTCACAGGAATCTTTTTAAGCCATGTGTGGTGATTAATTTAAACTAGACAATGTAAGCACAAACCCATACAACCACATGCATGTAAACCTGCATACTCTACAAAACACTGAAAGCAGCAAAGTAGACGAGAACACCATTGTCAACTCCACTCTCCCATGTAGTGGAACCCCCTCCCATCCCTTGCAGTACCTCATGATTATATGACATCTGGCCATCTGACATGTGGACCTGGTAATCATTCCAGCAACAGTCTGGATACTAAATAGGAAAAAAAATCTGATTTCTTTCTAGTTGATTTAATATATAAAGGTATGCTAGATAGAGTAAAAAAGTAAAATCCCTTCCAATACAAAAATCAAAAACCAAAGAAATGCTGAATAAAATATAATTGTCCCCTATTGAAATGCAGAACTTAGCTTGAAAGAAAATAAGAAAAAGGTCAGGAGCAAAAGGGAAGAAGATGCTGGAAACTAGGTGAGAAGTGGCTGCTACAGCCAATGTGTGTATCTTTGCCAGTCCTGGTAACAAAGAGCCTTGGTTTTGACCACCACACAGGAGCCAGGAGGAGAAAGTCGAAGTTGGAACTGAGACCCTGACATAAAGTCCAGGTTGTATCAGGGCTATGCATTCAGTGGAGGACTGGAATAGAAAAAAATGAAAATAAAATTTGCTTGCTGACAAATAGAGATGATAAGAAAATTTGTCCGTCTTAGTCTGGACTCGGGAAGGGGGGGAAAACATCTCTCTAAGCACATGTAACCTCATGCTTGCCCTCACAAGGGTTTAAGATTTGAACTTGTACCACCAAAGTGGTTTAGGAAAAGAATAGGCAAAACATTAACTTAAAGTACTCCAAGATTCGTAGCCACCTAGGGCACCAGTTAGAAGCAAACCTGAATCAACTCTGGTGAGAAATGTCATCAATCTAAGCTCAAAAGACTCCCAAAGATAAAGCACCAGAGAACATGGATTCAAAAGTACATAATTATTTAAACTGTCATGAATGAGAATCAGCAGAGACAACTGCCAGCAGAATTAGAGCCCTAGAAATTACCAGATATGTACGTAACACAAAATAACGTTTAAATAAACTAAAATGGAATAAAAATATTAACAAGGAAAATTAACCATTGAAAATTTTCGGGGGAAAAAAACTAAAAAAGAATTAAAAAGAAATTCTGTGGGTGGGTTAAACCACAGATTAGGCACAGCTGAAAAGAGAATTACTAAACTAGAAGTTACAACTGAAGAAGTTACCTATAATGCATAATAGAGAGACAAAGGAAGGGAAAGTATGAGAGGTTAAGAGATACAGAGTTGAACTAGGCCATACATTTCAGGGGGTGGATAAGACTGATTGTTCAGTTTTGTTTCAAGATTGCTTTTACATCCGTTTGCTCCTGAAGCAGTAAATAAGGAAATAAAGGTGATACAGTTAAAGGGAAATGAAGTGATTGTCATTGTTGCCTCCCTCGTAAGTTTCAGAAGCACACCCAGAATGTGGTGCTCTTAATAGCACTGTGGAATGAGATGCCCAACAGTTTGCAGAAGCCTAGAACTGATCCTAAAAGATCAAACTATTTCCAAGTAACAACTTATATCCAAGAACAAAGCTCAACTGCCCTTTCTGGGATATTTACATTTCTCAAGAGACAGGACTCTTTTGTTGACCTTCAGGAATGAATCTCTTGGTGGAAATATTTCATGTCTGGATGGAGCTAGAGAGATGCACGTGGCTCCCCTCAAATTACACCATATAATCCACACCTCACCTCACCTCCTCGTGATCCCAGCCCCTTTACCCAGACCCACAAATGGATCCTGGTCGAACTTCATGAACAGTCATGAAGAAAGAGGACAGCACGGGTGTGGTCAGAGCTGGGTTTGATGTATGGAGGGTATCTGTGTTGTTTATTCTCCAAAATCAGAGTCAAAAATCATATTAATTACTTAAAAAAAAAGCTCAAGAACATTTATAGAGATATACAGAACTCTACAAGGTAAAATTGAAAATGCAGCATGCACAGTGGAAAGGAAGACATAAAACTGTCTTTGTTCACAGACAATATGATTATCTGTGTAGAAAATCCAATGATAGCTACAAAATTATCTAGTAGAGGGCTTCCCTGGTGGCGCAGTGGTTGAGAGTCCGCCTGCCGATGCAGGGGACATGGGTTCATGCCCCGGTCCGGGAAGATCCCGCATGCCGCGGAGCGACTGGGCCCGTGAGCCATGGCCGCTGAGCCTGCGCGTCCGGAGCCTGTGCTCCGCAACGGGAGAGGCCACAACAGTGAGAGGCCCACGTACCGCAAAAAAAAAAAAAAAGAAAAAAGAAGGAATAACTATCATTGGTACACACACAACAACATGGCTGAATCTCAAAATAATTTTGCTCATGAAAGGAGACAAAAAGAGTTCAAATTGTTAGATTCCATTTACATAAAAGTCTACAAAATACAAACTAATGTATGTGACAGAAAGTAGATCAGGAGATCAGGGCTTCCCTGGTGGCACAGTGGTTGAGAATCTGCCTGCTAATGCAGGGGACACGAGTTTGAGCCCTGGTCTGGGAGGATCCCACATGCCGCGGAGTAACTAGGCCTGTGAGCCACAACTACTGAGCCTGCGTGTCTGGAGCCTGTGCTCCACAACAAGAGAGACCCACGCACCGCAATGAAGAGTGGCCCCCACTTGCCACAACTAGAGAAAGCCCTTGCACAGAAATGAAGACCCAACACAGCAAAAATAAATAAATAAATAAACTCCTACCCCCAACATCTTCTTTAAAAAAAAAAAAAGAAAAAGAAAGTAGACCAGCGATGGCCTTGTTGTGGGGAGAAGTCGGAGGGAGGAGGTACAATAGAGCATGAGGAAACTTTGAGGGTGACAGATATTATCTTTGTAAAAGGATTTTTTAAATCATGACAGCAAGACCCCAGATTCCCTTGGCTTTGACCCTTAATGCCTTTCCTTTCCCTCCCCCTCACTTTTATTTGCTACTCCTTCCTTCCCCCAAACATTGACTAACAGAGCATAAGGATTACAGAAAACAGCTCTGAGGAGAACTGTTCTGACAGTTATGTGGATGAGGTTGCCCTGTCCTGAGCAAGAAGCACCAAGAAGGGAATAAATTCTGATGATTCCAGCTGTGAGATTCACAACAGTTAAAAACTAAGACTTCTATCTGAGCCACAGCACAAGGACATGTATCCCTCTCTTCTGCTCACTCCATAAATCCCAGCCCTGCTTTGAGCAGGACTTACTTGGTCTTCAGAGGCTCCCTGATACATATCAGCTTAGCCTTTAATATTTATTTCAGTCACTTAAACATCTGACATCTTGACTGTGGTGAGGCTGTATACATATGTGAAACATATTAAATGATGTAGTTTAAATATATGTGATTTACTATACGTTAATTATACCTCAATAAAGCTGGAGTTTTTTTAAGCCTTACTTTGAAAAGGGAAATCAGGCAAAAGCATCCAGGCCTGAGAATGGCAAACAGACAAGCACTGGAGGCTACCAGAATATTTCACAAACACTTTCTTGTGTCCTATCCTGTCAGTGATCTTTCTTCCGTTCCCTCTTGGACAGTGTTTACCCAGTGAAAACCCGTATATACATGTAACATGCAAATGCAGTTTTCTCCCTTTTGGGCTTCATTAGCCTTTATTCTGTCAGCTTTGTTTGTTTAGTCCCCTCAAAGTCTATAGGAATTGGCATCTCATTACTACACTGAAAAAACAAGACTATACTATGGTTTCCCTTTAGATCAAATAAATCTTTCACCTTCTACTTTAAAAAAAAAAAACTATTCTCAGAATTTCTACATGAAATCACGTTTATTGTTTTTCAAAGAACAAATGTATCACAGACCTAGAAAAATACAGTATGCAAAGTCATGGGCATATACTCCCAACCCTCACCTTCTCTTGATAGTCTGAGCTATGGTTTCTAATTTCACAAATACAAACACCGAAGCACACTGCTTTGCCTTTGGATAAAAGCAAAACAAACAAATCTTCAGCCTTTTGCAATCCATGAGTTCGTTATGACACTGCGACAAGAGAAAAAGGAAAAAGACAGGGCAAGTTCTGCCTGCCATGCCTTGATTCAATGCTTTTTTGTACTTTCCCCACCATAAGCAGAGTAATTAACTTGCAGCCAGCCAAGTAACGAATAGTACATGCTAACACTGTTTCCTATGGAATGGAGGAAGGCTCCAACGATGCTGTTACAGGATACCTTGTTGAATTAATAGGAAAAAATGAACAGGAGGAGAGAGAGGTCCTGGTTTTTGTTTTAGGGTTTTTTTTTTTTTTTTTTTTAGATTGGCCATTTGAGGTTTTCCCAGCCTCAAGTTTGGGGGTGCCTCAGTGGTCCAGTAATGCGTCTGCTTACATAGAGAAATAAGTGAGTAGAAGCTAGAGGAAGAAATTACCATTTAAATGGGGCTGGTGACCACAGCAGGCACCAAATGTACTGGTACAATGACTCAGGTCTTGATACCTACCTAAGCAATCCAATCCACCTGTTCCTAGGATGTGCTTGTCGATTCCTGGTCACGATGATGCAGTCATAGTATTACCCTATGGAAACTGCATTTACAGTAAGACTGAACGAAGTGCAGAGGCTTCCACGTTGCAAAACACAGGCTGTCATGTTATCCTCTACAAGGTCCTCTGGTTACTTCCATCCTTGAACTATGAGCCCTAAGTCTTCCCAGAAAACAAAGGTGAACTAGAACATAACCACAAATTGATTTCACTGGTTCTTGAATAAGCTACTTGTTCCATATAATGTGAGGGGCAAATGCTAATCGCAATACAAGCTATCTTACAACTCTTGGAAGCAACATCAGGCTAATTTTTAAATATGACTTGTCCCTGTGTCCTTTCACCCACAGTGGTGGTTTGGACATTGACTGTGACCAGAGGAAGTTCTGGTCTGGAGGCCTGGCACACATGAGCACGCTGAAGTCAGTTTCCTTGTGGGAAATAAAATCTCTCAGACACACTATTTCCTGTTGACACCTCTTAATTTGGATATGTGATGTAAAGTCTTAATTTGCATTTGAGATGTTAGTGAAATATTCTTTACAATTGCTGAAAAAAATTTTTCATGCTATAAGCCCCTTCTGATTTCAGAGGAATCAGAATACTAAAGTCTTATATCTGCCATTCCTGTTATTCTTTAAAAATCTCTTTACTCTCCTTTAGCAGTTCATCTCCATTACTAGGTAAAAATTCTTCTTCTTAAATTTTCCACATTTAAATTATTTGTATGGTTTGTGTCTCCTGATAGAGCACTATATATTTCTAAGGGATATATGAATGACACTTCCTGGAGTTGTGCAGTGTGCAACCTGCCCAACTATACGTGATGGCTCAGCACAGCAACCCACACATTCTACTGCAGTACTCCTCACTTAACCTATCAATCACCTCCACTGAACTGCAGGCTACACTATGGCAGGGAGTAAGGAAGGTAGTAGAGCAGGCTGTTAAAGGCAGGGCTCCATAACCAAATTGCTGGGTTCACACTGTGGTCCCAACACTTAAAGGCAATGGTCTGAAAATGCGGGAAATTGAACTTTCCTCATAAAGCTGGCTGCGAGGATTAGCAGAGAAGAAAAAATAGAAACCATTAAGCATTGTGCCTGGAATAGAGTACATGGTCAGTAAAAAGTAGCTGCCTTTACTATCTTATTCAAATGTATATTCCCAGCATTTTGAACCGTGGCTAGAACCTACTAGCTGCTGTGACTATTTAATAAGCGAACTCATGTCTTTTAATAAACAAACAAGCTTTGCCTCTAAGATAAAAGACAAACATTGTTGTAGAAAGATGCTTTATTTCTCAATTGTTGGAAAGCTAGTAGCTCAGGAAATCATGGGAGAATAGAAAAAGACTAGAAAATGAAAATAAAGTATATAGGAAAGGACATGAGATAGTGGGCTATTCAGAGACAGGGCACGAACCAAATACGGGAAATGAAAACCAAATCAAAAAATATTGTTTTTAAAAAAATAAATGTGAGGAGAAGCTGAAGGTGGAAAAATGAAAATTAGGGGGGAAAAGGGAATTTAGCTCTATATAAACCATCTCGAGACTTTGTCATAATCCATGAGAAGAACACTCAATCGCCCGCTCTTTGCATCATCTGAGCCTGCAGCTGGTTTGGGCTTCATTTGCTTCTATTTTTCTTCCCTTTTTATCCTGCTCGCTTGGTAGGGGCACTCAGAATTCAACTCTGCGAGAACCACTCTAGCAGGGTACCATCATCCCAAGACCTCTGTCCTTTTCGCTCAGCCACTGGCCCCTGCAGCACACTGGGAACTTCATTTCTGCTCACCTATTTTTATGGGCTTCATGTCCAATGGCCGATTCTAAGGTTTTCCTTCTTTGTTTCGTTTGTTAGAAAAATAAAATCTCTGCATTGTGAGAAGCCTGCACTAAAAGGGATTACCTCCACTGGGGAATTTCCCTGTCTCAAAATGAAACTGGGTTAATTGGGAAGGGTATGGAGAAATACTGGAGCCCAATTAACAAAATCTAAAGTCTCCCAATTAACAAGATAATTGTTAAATGGCTTTGGGGCAGCACTTAGAACTTTAAAAAAGAAACCACTTGTTCCTGGCTTAGTCCGAGAGTGGTTTAAAATCCTTCCCATACCGTAAAAAGAGCCTAAAAGTACAGAAAGAGATTTCAAGAAGTTTGCATAGATTACATGTGGGAAGCCCTGAGTGGATGCCATGTGTCCTGAGAAGCCCAAGCAGAAACATTTCTCGCTGTTTGGACTTTATGCCGAGGACATCACCAGTGTCAAAACCTCCGCCTAAGAGCAGGCCTTAAAATACAGAGAACACACCTGGCCACCCATCCTGGCTTTCTGTCTGCTGACTTTGATCCTTTTCTGTACTCCAATTATTATCCCTTTATTAATAGGCTGTTCCCTTTTGGCTCTCTGCCGTTTTGATTGCATTTGTTACCCCTCTGATGAGTTTTAAATCAAGATACAATCTGCATGAAAGGCCAAAAAGGAGAGAGTGGGAGACAGAAGGCTTCCCGGGGCTTATCTCCTGTAGGAGGGAGGCCCGTGGCTCATCCTCTGCGCAGGAATGGAGCTGCTCTAGGAGATCAAGAAGCCCTGCGGGGGGGAAAAAACCCACAACAGCTGAGAAGAAGGCGCGGTCCCTGGGAGCATAACCACCTCCGTCACGAAGAAGACACTTTGCTCCAACGGAGAGCTCAGTCCTTGTCATGACAGAACCAGCCGTCATCTGCCTCCTCCCTGATCCCGTACAGCCTGTACCCTCCCTGCGAGCAGGCAGGGCGTGGAGCCGGCTGTTCCCGCTCTGCGAAAACGGCAGACGGAACGCCTTCGGTGCGAACGCGGAGTGCCTGCGGCCACGCTGGTCCTCGGCCGCCCTGCTTTTCCGCCGTGCTGTGTGCGCCTCCCACCAGCACCCGGACTGGGCCCCCAGCGCGCGTCTCCTTACAGGGCCTCCCTGTCCACTACTGGGATTTTCCTTCTTGCGCGATGTTGTGTCCTTCCTGAAACAAGTCTCCAGGTTTTTTTGTTTTGTTTTGTTTTTTGTTCTATGTGTTTTATTTTTTTAAATAAGATTTTGGTTTTTTTTTTAATTGAAGTATGCTAATTTGCCAGAAGGGGAGTGAAAAACTAAGCCGTGGGTACTGAGGCCTCCCACCAAGCAGCGCTGGGAGCTACCCCTAGCAGGCAGCATCTTCCGAGGTCTGAATTCAAAATACCACTGTGGTGTCTGAAGTCAGTCATCCAGGTACATGCTGGGTTTCTTCAACAAAGGGCTGAGAGGTGATCAGGCATGAAACCCAGCTTGTTGTTATCCTCATCCCTTTGAATTACTGGCAAAGTTTTTGGAATGCAAAGGATAATTTCTGTTAATTGTACTTCTTTTTTTTTTTTTTAACTCTGCCATGTGGTCCCTGACACCCTGCAAGAAAAAGACTGAGATTTCTTCTCTCAAATGAATGGGATAATTGGTGATTAGACAAGATCGTGAACCTGTCCCAACCCCAAAATGGCCTAACACTTCCACTTGGGCCTGTTTGATGTTTGTTTTTTTATATCCTCTTCCCCAGTGTTTTACCCCTACAGGACTGGGAATTATGAACACTTGTGGAGTGTTCACATATTTGCTTTCAAATCTAAAGAGTGGTACTCTAAAGTTCCCACACATTGTTGGAAAAGCTCAGAAGCTGAAACTCATCAAAATACCGATGGCTAATTTGCTTTAAAAATCACGCCTCCCCAGAAGATGACAGCCTGGTAGTTTCTATTGAAACCTATCTGAACACTTCAGTCTGTTTTTCAGGGAGGGAATTTTCTATAGATGAATCTAGCAGAGCCTAAAGTCTCATGATGATCCTTGACGGAATTTGAATTGATGGCTTTTTCCCATGGAGTACAAAAGAAACCTGACCCAGGCTTTGGTCCTCATGTCTTGTCTGTATCAATGACAGCAGCAGCAAACCGCGGCTCAGCTGCTCAAGTGCAGTGACTGGCACGGCTGTCGGAAAGTAATAGGAGAAGTGTCAGGGAAGACCGGGGGTAGCAGAGGCGAGAATGAGACCTAGTGTGATCCCCAGGCCCCACCAAGATTAAATGTGCAAGTGTCTTTCTTCTCTAATTAGACATTTATATCGTTCACTTTCCAACCTTAAGAAACAGCCAAGGAGAGTCTGAGCGTGCCAGTTTTACTACTGACCTTTCACAGCTTTGCCAAGAAAAGACCCTTCTTGGGGTAGGGGTGGAAGGGAGGGAAAGACCTATCCTTCCCAAGGCAAGCACAGCCAGCCAGTCCTGCCCAAGGGCCCAGTGTCACAGGCGGAGACTCTGGGAGGGAAGGATGGTCTGTTGAATGTTTGCATCTTAAATCCAAAGAATTTATCCCATATGCTACAGGCAGCCTCAGATCACGGAAGCATTTCTCTGTGGTTTCTGAATGGGACAGCTTGTATCTTCTTGCTGCTTTACAAGCATAAAGAAGAGGAAATAAATACTCAAGTTTGGGGATAAGTTACAGACACATGCTTAGTGCTTCACATCCTGTGACTGTAAACATTCATGCTGCCTTCCCTTCCCCTCTCTGACTTTTGGGAGATTCTGAGCATTTCTGAGGACACAGTGATCTTTAACAATGTGTATGTTTTACTCAATCTCTGTCTAATCCTTGCTCTCAAAAAATGCCAGTTGCTGTAACGCAATGTAACAGTAGTAGAGAATTAGTGTGATATTGTGGAAGGAGCAGAGGCCAGACAGAGCAGAGACCTTTGTTCCAGGGCTGGTTCCACTACTCGCTAGTTATTTGGCCTCAAGTAGAGCACCTCACTTCTCTGGGCTTTGATTTTCTACTATCCAAAATGAGATGGGAAGCAGGGTAGGCAGGCCATCCCAGCTAGCAACATAGCAAATGTAGGCTTCTATCAATTATTGTTATGATTTATTAATGCCCTCCGGCCATTTATATATACCCCAAAACACACACATACACACACATGCAAATATATTTTTACGAAATTTTATATATACCCCAAAATACACCCATACACACACATGCAAATATATTTTTACGAAATTTTATATATACCCCAAAACACACCCATACACACACATGTAAATATATTTTTAAGAAATTTTAAAACTAAGAATAGTTCTTAAATAAAGGCAGGTCTAGAATCAATCATGTTAATAACAACACCATCTTAAGATGATATACAGTGGAGCCTTGAACAATATGGGGGTTTGGGGTGCCAACCTTCCTTCCAGTCAAAAATCCTCATTAACTTAGAGTCAGCCCTCCATCTCCACAGTTCCTCCATATTCACAGATTCAACCAACCTGGATACTATATCACTGAAGTATTTATTATACTATTGAAAAAACCAGCATATAAGTGGACCTGTGCAGTTCAAACCTGTGTTGTTCAAGGATCAACTGTGATTCTTGCCCAAGAAATGCTGTCTATTCTACTCTGTTCTTTTATATATATATATATATATATAAATTTACTTATTTATTTGTTTTTATTTTTGGCTGTGTTGGGTCTTCATTGCTGTGCACGGGCTTTCTCTAATTGCGGTGAGCCGGGGCTACTCTTCGTTGCGGTGCGCGGGCTTCTCCTTGCGGTGGCTTCTCTTGTTGCGGAGCGCGGGCTCCAGGCACGCGGGCTTCAGTAGTTGTGGCACTTGGGTTTGTTAGTTGTGGCTCACGGGCTCTAGAGCACAGGCTCAGTAGTTGTGGCGCACGGGCTTAGTTGCTCCGTGGCATGTGGGATCTTCCCAGACCAGGGCTCGAACCCGTGTCCCCTGAATTGGCAGGCGGATTCTTAACCACTGCGCCACCAGGGAAACCCTACTCTGTTCTTTCGATTGCTCATGCCAAAACCTGGGAACAAACTTTGACTCTTTTCTCTCCCATCCCATATTCCCTCGATCACCAAATCCTGCCTGCTTCGCTGTGAAATAGACCTTGACTCAGAACACCCCTCTTTTGGTCTCCTCAGTATTTCCCTATCTTCACCCTCCACCGACTCCATCCTCAGCATGATGGCCAGTGTCTCTTCTAGAACGTAAGACAGATCATATGTCACTTCTGATCCTGTGCCTCCAGAGGTTTCCTTCTCACTCAGAGTTAAGCCCACACTCCTGCATGTTTCATGACCTAACAGCCTAGGAGCTCTGACTTGGTCTCCCACCCTCTGACTCTTCCTGCTTTCCCCTGCTATCCCTGCTGCAGCTACACCAGCCTCACACTATTCCTCCAACCCACCAGACACACACCCACCTCAAGGGCTTTGCCCAGAATATTCTTTCGCCACCACCTCCAACCTTCACCCTTTGCCTTCCCACTCTCCTCAAGTCTCTCATCAAATGAGAGACTTCCCCTGACCCCCATCCTGCCCCAACACTCCAAAACTCCTTACTCTGTCTTATCTTTACTCTACACCTCTTGACATTTATTTAGTTGTTAATTTATTTATACTTTCTGATTTCTCCTCCAAATCAGCTCCCATTGAACACAAGTGCCAGGAGGTCGGGGGCATTGTCTGTTTTGTTCCCTGATAATCCTCATGACTAGAGCAGTAGCTACCATGCAGTAGGAGCTCAATAAGCATCATGAAATGAACAAAAGCATTCAACACATCGCTAATGAACATCAGCCCTGGGAGTCTAGTGGCTGAAAGAGATTCAATAGTGAAGCAGGCCAGCACGGGCCCTGGCTGATGGAGCTTGCATTTTAGGGGAAGAAAACTTACTAAATGTAGTATTTATTTATTTATTAAGTTTAAATCATCTCAGACAGGGATAAGTAATCATGGAATAAAAAGAAGGGCTAAGGGTAGGTATGAAGGACTACTTTAAGTAGGGCAGTCAGGAAAGACCTCGCAGGGGAAATAATTTGAGCTGAGACCTGACTGACAACAAAGGGGCAGCCAGGTGTAGAAAAGCATTCCAGGCAGAGGAGACAGCAATGCAAAGGCCCTGAGGCAGGAAGAAAGCTTGGTGCTTTGCAAGAACAAACCGAACATCCATGTGGCTAGAGCATGGTGTGCCAGCAAGAGCAGGGAGGTGAGGACTGAGAGATAAACAGAGGCTAGACCACAGAAGGCCATAACAAAACACGCACATTTCAAGTCCAAGAAGAAGCTATTGGAGACACTGAAGCAGGAGAGTGAGAGTCTGACATTTTTAAAAGATGACTCTGATTTCTCTGTGAACAGACTTTCTATAAAGGAAGAGTGGAAGCAGCTGGGAGCCTATCTTGCAGATGTCCAAGGGGAGATGACTATGGCTTGAACCAAGACACAGCGGCGGAGAGAGTGATTAACTGTCAGGAAGCTAAAATGGTTGTTATTATCCCCATTTATAAAATAAGAAACAGAATCCTACAGAAGTTGAGATGTTCTCAAGATGGCATTGCAAATGAGTGGCAGAGAAAGGACCAGAACCTAGTTCTCTTGATTCCCAGCTCAATTTTAGGAGGCTAATAAGAATCCATCTGTTGAATGAATTAGTCCCAATAACTAAAGAAAGGAACTCAGCTCTAGCAAAATGTCTCCCATAAAGTCATACCACAGACTCCTCTCTCCCTGAACCTCAGTGCTTGTCTTCCCAGGGAAATCCAAATGCAGACAGACCTGAAAGTGACAGGCAGGGGCCACTTACATGTGTCCCCTCTCTCCTGGTCGTACATGCAGTTTGGAGCTGAGCAGTGTGGTATGGCTAGCTCGCCAACAACTGCTTCTGGAAAAGGGAATAAAGAACAACTGGAGTTTAACTAACAAGACCCCATAGCATGTTCTCCCCTGCGTGAGCCTCCCAGAGGAGGGACGGCAGCCGAGGACGGAGGACGGAGCAGAGGAATCTCCACAGAGCAGGGAGGCTGAGGGAACCACAGGCACAAACATGTGGGCAGTGACAGTGTCTGCTAACTAATAGTCCACCGTCAGGACCCTGACCGTGACTGATGAGGTTGGGAGCCTCTTGAGGAGGAATGTTGCCGGGAACTTGGGAATAGCCTCAAGTCAGGAGACCCAGATTCTAGTCCAGGCTCTGATATCTGCTGGACCTCTGTTGGGTGGGGCGGTGGAGGGTAGGTACGGGGGGCAGATCTGATTAGTGGTTCTATCTCTGGGGCTCCTGGGAGGATTGTGTAAAGGTGGCTTTATCACTCTCTTCTCTCTTTTGAAGAGTTAAATAGAAGCCATATATTTATCCACAATATAAAAGGCTGAAGCGTTATAAGTTTTTAGTTAAAGTAGAAAAGTAATTATGTCTTAATAAAGCAATTCAGAAGAAATCTTTTTTAAACTAATTATGGGGTAGAGATGAAGGAAAGTAACAGAAGGGATCCTCGATGGTGATTAGGTTGGGAACACAGGGCTTGCTGATCCCCCTGATTTCTACCAGCTTTAACAGTCTAGAGACTAGACTACTGACGGTCCCTGGGAGGCATTCACATGAGGTGCCTCAAAAAGATCAAGTGCACATGTATCCAAGATGCGTCCCAGATACTCCTATAATCCCATCACAAGGCCATTTTCTGGGGTAAAGTCGCTTTCCAAGCGGGTTAATGTAGATAAGGTATGACCGGGTTGGAAGAGCATGGGAGCAGGAATCAGGAAGCCCAGGTTCTGGGTCTGCAATGCATTTAAATAGCTGAACCATTCTGAGCCTCTGTTTTTTGACCTGTAAAATGGGCAGTATTAGACTAGGTGATCTTTAAGGCCCCTGCTAACTTAAGTTCTATAATTCCAGGAGTTTCAATAAGGTCATTCAGCTTTAACCTGGTTTCCCTAGAAAACAGGGGCTAAGGCAAAAGATATTGTGCTGACATTTCAGTGCAAGGGTACACCCTCAGGGGTAAAAAGAAGGATAGGGAAATGAGGTGGAGAAGTGAGGGAGAACACATACAAGGAAGGACGTCATCAAGCCAGGCACACCTTTGCAACAAATACAGCACACTGCTCAGTCTCAGGAACCGCATCTCAGAACAGTCCACAGGGGGAAAGAAAGGAGAGGATTTATCTGTTGGTGCCTTTCCATCTCCCATCGTCCATCAAAACCCTCTCAACAGAGTAGTAACTCCCCTGTGTCACCCAGACCCACCAGGTCTCCACCGGGACAGCCAGAACCGGTGGAGGGTGTGGGGCACTGCCCAGCTCCTTGTCAGTATCCCCCGGTCAGGACCTAATGGCCAGCTGCTGGGATTGTGGCCATCTGACAGCTCTCAGCTGAGGCCCTCTGTGAGAACTGCAGTCAGAGAGAGAACACCACCTCAGCCAGGGTCACACCCCCTGCCGAGGGTAGCCTGCATCCAGTGACCAGTTGATCAGGGAATATAAAGGCTCAGCCCCATTGCTTCAGTCTGGGACAACTCTGATGGACCATCCTGACAGCAGACCTCCCCATGCCTCCGCAGAGGCCTTTGTTGCAAAAGCATCACACTCCATCCCCTCCCTCTGTCCAACCTCACTCTGCTGGACAGAAGCAGCCTGAACGTAAATCTCAGGAACACATGACAGTAATTTTAAGCAAGTTAGAGGAAAAAATCCAAAGACGTATTGTTCCTCTATTCTCTACCATTGTTATGGCAAGGGACCAAATGCTTTGTGTCATTCTGCTTTAAATTCAGAATCACTGTTGAGGACAAAGAGGACCATTTGTTATTGCCTGAGAAGTTCCCGCCCAAGAAATGACTCGTTATGAATATGCATATCAAGTCAAAAAGTTAAACTTCTGAGTATTTACATGGAATAGCAATAATAACAATACTTAGGGTTTTTTGTTTTTAATTCCTAATACCCCTGAGTATCCCTGCTTTCTTCGCAGACTTCTCTGACTCTCCCAGAATGAAGAAGACCAAACAGCCCATAAATAATTGTCTTGTCTGCATTTAAGAAGAATCCCAGGAGAGCCTTTTGCTTCTACTGTTTTTCAGACTGCCAACACACTCCCCAAGCACACGATAATGATTCTGAGTCTCGTCCTTTATACAAGACCAGCCCTGAGCACACGCTGTCTGAAGAAACCCTTGCTTTCTGTGCCATCTAAGGCCCATTTCCCTGCTTGTCTATCAGCAGAAGCGAGAGACATCCGGTATTCTGTCTGGGCAACATGGCACGAAAGGTAGGGGAGGAATCATATCCAAACTTAAACATTCAGTACAGAAGATCCACTTTGGAACCTGGATGATCTCTATTCACTGTTGACACTGATCAATAAACTACTATGTAATTGTCCTTTTTTTCTTTCTTTTTCTGCTTTAAGTGGCACTAATCAGAGTATAGTGCCCACAGCAGGGGTAATAAAAATCTCCTTCCTCTCTGCAGTCTGGATCATGCTATATTGAACTGGCAAAGGATTGAAGACAACTAGTAGATGGACCAAAAGAAAACATCATAATGTGGAGACTTAAAACACGTGTTCTACAAAAAATCAATGAAAGCACAGGGAATTTGAACCTGGAGAAGCAAGTCAGCATTGTCTTTATGTGGAAGTGTGGACTAGGGTCAAGACAGCAGGTGTATTCTTTGTAATTTTTACCTGTTCAGATTGTTGGTGGCAAGAAGTAGAAACTAAACAGTTAATGTAAAAATAAAAAAAAAAAAGGAGAGGAAGAGGAGGAAGAAAAGGAGGAGAAAGAAGAGGAGAAAAAACTGAAGTGGAACTAGAAGAAAAACCATCACTTATTGAAGAGATATGAGGTAGTTCAAAGAATAGAAGAAAAACCTGAGTTCTAGACTCAGAAGCAGTGGGGAACAGGACAGGCCCTGGGACCTGGGTAGGAGTTGTGGTCGGAGCTCCTACCTCTCTTGCCCTCATTTCACATTCTCAAGAATCAGCATCCCTTTGGCCTACCTTGTGTCACATGCCCACCACTTGGCTGGTTAAATGGCTTGGCTGCCAGTACCAACCAGTCTGCCTGTAGTAGGAGACAAGTTAGTCCCCAAAGGAAAACCAGGTGCAGTTCCCAAAAGATGGGAGAAGGAATCTTGAATAGTCTAAATCAGCTGTTCAAAGGTAATCCACAGGCCAGCAGCCGCAGTACCTGGGAGCTTAGAAATGCAGATGCTCTGGCAAAACCTCAAACCCACTGAATCAGAATGTCTGGGGATTGGCCCCAGGAATCTGTATTGTGATAATTTCTTAAGCAAGCCCAAATTGAGAAGTGCTGGTCTAAACATTGAGCTCTAATCCAGGCTCCAGAGTGTATAAGTAGGACAAATAGCATGAAAGTTAAAAGAATAGATTTTAGACAGAAATAAGGAAAAAATGTTCACGTGTCATAACAAGTACAGACACAGGTAGCCCAATGAACCAGGAAGCTCCCTACAGGAGGAACTGATTGGAATGTTGGAGAGGAGAGTCAACATCAAATGACCTTTAAAGTCCCTTCTAGCCCTGAAGATTTTGACCATCCTTTTTCACAGAAATAACATATTTCTTCAAAATAGATTCTAAATCATTCGATGAGAGTGACCCCTTTTATAAAAAGTGAAATCAGGGCTTCCCTGGTGGCGCGGTGGTTGAGAGTCCGCCTGTCGATGCAGGGGACGTGGGTTCGTGCCCCGGTCCGGGAAGATCCCACATGCCGCGGAGCGGCTGGGCCCGTGAGCCATGGCCGCTGAGCCTGCGCGTCCGGAGCCTGTGCTCCGCAGCAGGAGAGGCCACGACAATGAGAGGCCCGCGTACTGCAAAAAAAAAAAAAAAAAGTGAAATCAATCCTGATGTTTCTCATTCTCTCAAAATGATTGGCATTGCTTCCAAGCACTGAAATGATTTGTTTCCCCTTGCATCTACTTAAAGCCAATGATACAGAAAAGTGATAAAATACCACTGACAAAACAGCTGTACAGCTCTCAGTTCTTATGGAAGGGGAATTTTCACTCATAAAATAGTTTTATATTCATTTAGACCCATAAATGTACACACTGACTGTTAGGGGATGGCTGTGAATCTCCCAAGTTTGTTCATAAATGTTCTGAATGAAGAAGTGTGAAAAGTAAGTGACAGAATATAAAAGGCCTTCGCAGAAGCTTGCCTGCTGCAGTGTTTTTACTCTTGATAGACACGTTATGTTGTAAACACCTAAGCGCTGGCTTTATCTCTCCTCTGCCAAAACCAGTTCCTGAGTCTTGACAAGTTTAAAATCTGTTTGGTAAGCATATAATCACTCAGTTTTATAAGGCACAGGTCTTCTTAAAGACTACGGTGGAATGTTTAAATGGAAAAAAAAAACCTAATTATATAGAGAAAAATAATTTGATGGAGATTAAAAAAACACATCAACTGAAATTATTTTTTTCAGAGAGGAGCTAACACATTATTTTTTTGCTTTGACTGTTTTATTCTCATTTACCTTTTTTTTCCATAAAAAGGGGCGACTATATTATTTTTTAGGTGGCAACAAGATTTTTTACATTCACCATCTGGGAACACAAACAAGGTAGTTAATTGAGTCCATGGTGTATCAACTGATGCAGGCCATTCTCCTCACTGATTCCAGAATTATATCTCTAAACAATAATTGGATTAGGTCATTCCCACTGTCACCGTCCATCAAGTCCATGAGAAAATTCAAACACAGTTGTGTAGTATTCAAGGGTTTACTTTACCATCTGGCCCCATCTGGCTTTCTCGCTTCCTCCTTTGCCATTCCCCTTCTTCCCACACACAATTTACACTCCAGTCACATTAAACCATTCTCAGTTCCCACACATGTGCATCATTTCTATAGCCTCCTGCCCTGGTTCACACCACTCGCTCTGCCAAGACTGCACTTCTCCTTTCAGAACATGTTCATATTTTATCTCTAGAGTGAAGCCTGATTAACATTCTTTCTTGGTTCTCATATTGGATACCACAGTATAGAGGTTTCTCCAAAAATCTGTCTCCCTCAGCAAACTGTGGGCTCTAAGGACAGAGCCAATCGTTATTCTTTATTTTTCTTTGTAATTTCAATATCACCTGCCATGTAAAGGTCTCAAGAAATGTGTGTTGAATGGATGAGTGATTAAGTAAATGAATGAATCAGGTATGAGTACATTACTAGAGGCCCAAAGAATACAGAAACACAGTAGACCAGTCTAGAAACTAGACTACTTACCAGTAAATCTCTCTTAATGCAATAGGAATACTTAGAAATCAACCTACCAATAAGTATTTCTTGTAACGACCATAGTGTTAATGGCAAATGTCAACAAAATTTTCAAATAATGAACCATTGCTATGATAAACACAAAAGAATTAAATAACATGATCCCTGTTCTTCAAGTCTCTTCAGAACATTATCTTACAAACTTTACTCTCTGAAAATAAATCTTTCAAAATTGTAATAACTGTCCACTTTCTGCCCTTAAGTTTTCCCTGGCAAATTATTAAAACTCACGTCTTCCTGAGACTCTGCAGAAAGCAATAGAAAGTAGATGAGAGCCTGAGCCAGAGAGCCTGTACCTGTCAATGTCCTACTTTTTTTCCTTCTTACAGAAGTAAATGTTTCACCTCAGACCTGAAGGATGAAATGAAGTTAGAGGAAGAGTAAGGACAGAAGTCTGTCAAGGAGAAGGAATGGCAGAATGGAGATATTAAGGTTAGAAAGGAGCTTGGTGCGCTTGAGGCCCAGAGGGAAGGCATTATTACTGGAACAGAGTAAGAAAGGATCCAATGGCCTGAGATAACTAATGTCAGACACCAAACCACAGATCCAGGAAGCTCAGGGAACACCAAGCAGGTTAAATGCCAAAAAAAATATGTCTAGACCTATCATATCCAAATTTCAGAAAATCAAAGATTAAGAAAAAATATCAAAATAAACCAAAGAATGAAAGCACCTTTACCTAGACAGGAGAAAAGATAAGAATTACATCTAACTTCTCTTCAAAAATCATGTAAGCAAGAAGAGAGTGGAGTGAAATATTTAAGACAGCGAGATAAAAAAAAAAATCCCACCAATCTAGACTTCTGTAAGCAGAGAAATTATCCTTCAAAAGTTAAGGAGAATAGCAGCACCAACTGACTAAGGACAAGAAGTTAATATCCAGATATCTAAAAACTCCTACAACTCCAACAACAACAACAAAAACCAAATAAAAATGGGCAAAGGACCTGAATAAATATTTCTCCAAAGAATATTTATAAATGGTCAAGAAGCATATGAAAACATACTCAGCATCACTAATCATTAGGGAAATGCAAATCAAAACCACAATGAGATACCACCTCATACACATTAGGATGGCTATTATCAAGAAAAACAAAGAAGAAGAAGAAAAAGAAAAGAACAAGTGTTGGTCAGGATGTGGAGAAGCTAGAACCCTTGTGGACGGTTGTTGGTGCACAAAAAATGGTGCTGTCACTACGGAAAACCATATGGCAATTCCTCAAAAAAATCAAACATATAATTCCACTTTTGTGTATATGCCCAAAAGATCCTATGTTTCCACTTTTTTGCATATGTCCAAAAGCAGTAAAATCAGGGATTGGAGAGATAGTTTTACACCTATATTCACAATTACCAAAAAGTGGAAGCAACCCAAGTGTCCATCAACAGGTAAACAGATCAGAAATGAGTTATGTACATACAATGGAATATTATTCAGCCTTAACAAGGGGAAAAATTGTGACACATACTACAACATGGGATGAACCTTAAAGACATATGCTAAGTGAATAAAATGAAAAATACTGTAAGATTCCACATCTATGAGGTACCTAGAATAGTCAAACTCATAATGATAATAAGTAGGATGGTGGCTGACTGGAGCTGAGGAGAGAGGGGAATGGGAGTTTTTGTTTAATAGGTATAGAATTTCAGTTGTAGAAGATGAAAAGGGTTCTGTGGATGGATGATGGTAATGGTTGCACAACAATGTAAACGTATGTAATGCCACTTAAGAGTACACTTAAAACTGGCTAAAATGGTCAGTTTTATATTATGTATATTTTACCACAATACAAAATATAAAAAGTAAATGTGTAAAGATAAAAATGTATAAAGATAAAAAAATTTTATATATAGGATGATTTAAATTATGTAGAATGAAAAAATTAAAATCCGAGGGGAAAATGCACAAAATATTAACAGCTAATCTTTCTGAGGAGTAGAGTGATGGTTACTTTTCAAAAATCCCATGTATATACTCTCTAAATGGTTTCTAATAAATGTTTATTATGGGACTTCCCTGGGGGCACAATGGTTAAGAATCCACCTACCAATGCAGGGGACATGGGTTCAAGCCCTGGTCTGGGAAGATCCCACATGCCGCAGAGCAACTAAGCCCATGTGCCACAACTACTGAGCCTGTGCTCTAGAGCCCACAAGCCACAACTACTGAGCCCGTGTGCAGCAACTACTGAAGCCCACACGCCTAGAGCCCATGCTCTGCAACAAGACAAGCCACCGCAATGAGAAGCCCACGCACCGCAACAAAGAGTAGCCCCCACCCACCGCAACTAGAGAAAGCTTGTGCATAGCAACGAAGACCCAACGCAGCCAAAAATGAATAAATTAAAAAAAATAAAGTATGTTCTGTTATAAAAAATGTTTATTACTTTTATAGTAAAACAAACTAAAAGATAAATTATGCAGCTAAGGGAATATACAATTAGCAGAAACATATATTCAATATAAGGCAGAAACTGAGAAATCAGTAATGCTCACAGAGAGCCTAAAGGTCAGTGAGGAAAATGGTGCGGACATTAACCTGAAATTGATGAGGTAAGTAAAAATCAGTCTATGTGTTTGAGCTACTTATATATGAACATAAACATCGTTCTGGTTTTAATAAGAATCTCAGACCTATTAAAATCAGGGGCAGAGGGAATAAACCAAGGTCACTGACATCACTTGGATTGTTGTAGCTAAGAAAACTCAAGATAGTATGAAAATGGGAACATACTTTTTCTTCCTTTTACTTTAAAGAAGATCTGTACCTTTACCATCATGATGTTTCTAAGATGTCATTTAAGTTGATAGGAGTGAAACTATATAGAGCAGCCTAGGACCTCTAGTGAGTCAGCAAACTCATTACTTATGAAATACAAAATAATCAACAAGAAGAAGATGGTCCTATGAAGAAAAGAAGAGCCAAACCTGACCAATAGGAAGAAGAGTTGTGAGACTCAGAGACAATCTTCTCAAGGCACATAAGGGGTACACCATTTGAAATTGGGCTCAAAAACAAAACAAATTACTTTTTTAATATCTGGGAAGAAATTTTATAACAGCTTGAGTAATAACAAATTCAATATTCCCCTCTCTATTTATAAATTCAAGCTCTTATACCAGGCTGGAGAACTGGCTGGCTGACTCTCCTTGATACAAGTTTATCCTCAGATATCCTAGCTTAGAGCAGAGCTCTGGCAAACTGTGATGGATACATTCCTTTCTGGAGGGGAGAGAAGAGGGAAAGAAGCACTTCCAATTCTCTAATGTTCTGTCCTTAGTATCTTTGAAAATTTTAAATATGCTCAACCTTTGCCCAAGCAATTCTACTTCTAGGAATACACCCTAAAGAAATTCTTGTACAAGTATCCCAAAGTAAGTGGACAAGTGATGTCCATGGCAAGATTTTTTAGTAAAGGCAAAAATCTGAAGTCAATCTAAATGCCCATCAGTTTGAGAATGGTTAAATAAAACATGAACTGTTCAAACTAGGAATACTATGCAGTCTTTAAACAAAATCAATTATATTTGTATATTCTGATATGAAAGAATGTCCAATTTTTTAATAACATATACAATATAATAAAATAAATAAAAAGGAAACCAAATTTTCAACAACATATACAATGTAATGCTATGTGTTTAAAAAAGTATATATATGTGTGTGTATTTGAACATGTATGTGTGTATATATGTGTATGTATATATACGACTGTATAGAAAAAGATAAAAAAAATAGCAAACACTTATAGCCTCAGCAATAACATATTTTTAGCAATAATACTCAAGGGAGTCAGTGTGGATAAGAAAGGATGGGGAGAAGCTAGCCATTTTTAATTTACAACCTTATATATTGATATAAACTTTTTCTAATTCTAGATATTAACTAAATTAAAAGCATTTAAACTTATTTTAAATTTGGCTCTTTTAAAATTTTCTAACAATGTTCAGAAGTAGAGCTTAGAAACCAAACTTATTACAAAATTAAGAAGTCATCAAAAACCATATTATTCTAATATACGTAATGTATGAGAACATTTCAGGCTCTTTACTCATCATGAAAAAAAGTCTTCTGGATAACTATGGTTACTGCTTTTGTCAAGCCTCCCAAGACCTTTAAAAAGAGGCAGAATCTTTACCCAAATGGTGAGCATAAATTAAATAGCATTTCCATGTTTCTGTAGCAGAGCCATCCTATAACACAGCTCCTAGTCTGAGCTAGCTCACTATTGGTCTGAAGGAAGGGAAAAACATTACCGACATTTTCCTGGTGCTGATAATAGCCACCGTAAGCCACATACGATCTGTGAAGAATGCCAGGGACTTCCCTAGTGGCTCAGTGGTTAAGAATCCGCCTGCCAATGCAGGGGACACAGGTTCAAGCCCTGGTCCAGGAAGATCCCACATGCCGTGGAGCAACTAAGCTCATGCACCACAACTACAGATCCTGTGCTCTAGAGCCCACAAGCCACAACTGCTGAGCCCATGTGCCAAAACTACTGAAGCCTGTGTGCCTAGAGCCCGTGTTCCACAACAAAAGAAGCCACCACAATAAGAAGCCTGTGCACCACAACAAAGCGTAGCCCCTGTTCGCCAGAACTAGAGAAAGCCCCCACACAGCAATGAAGAAGCCCCCAACACAGCCAAAAATAAATAAATTAATTAAAAAATAATGAGAATGGACTATGTTTAAAAAAAAAAGAATGCCACAGTTACAGGCGCTACGCCTATAACATGATCAACCCTAAAATATTTATCAAATGGAGAAGAGAATGAATTAATGAATGAATGAAGAGATAAAGCCATCATCTCAGAGGCTGCTGGCCTTCTGCATATTCAACCCTGTCATGGTTAGGTTTGACTTGTTTGTCATACGTGACCCAATCATCAATAGCAAGGTTGGTTTCATTTATATAGTACAGTATGGAGGTCATTACAGCTTATGCAAGAAAGAAGACAAGGTTTGCAAAGCAAAGGAAACTACAAACAAGACAAAAAGACAACCCTCAGAATGGGAGAAAATATTTGCAAATGAATCAATGGACAAAGGATTAATCTTCAAAATATATAAACAGCTCATGTAGCTCAATATGAAAAAAAACAAACAACCCAATCCAAAAATGGGCAGAAGACCTAAATAGACATTTCTCCAAAGAAGACATACAGATGGCCAAGAAGCACATGAAAAGCTGCTCAACATCACTAATTATTAGAGAAATGCAAATCAAAACTACAATGAGGTATCACCTCACACCAGTTAGAATGGGCATCATCAGAAAATCTACAAACAACAAATGCTGGAGAGGGTGTGGAGAAAAAGGAACCCTCTTGCACTGTTTGTGGGAATGTAAATTGATGCAGCCACTATCGAGAATAGTATGGAGGTTCCTTAAAAAACTAAAAATAGAACTATCATATGACCCAGCAATCCCACTACTGGGCATATACCCTGAGAAAACCATAATTCAAAAAGACATATGCACCCCAATGTTCATTGCAGCACTATTTACAATAGCCAGGTCATGGAAGCAACCTAAATGCCCATCAACAGACAAATGGATAAAGAAGATGTGGTACATATATACAATGGAATATTAGTCAGTCATAAAAAGGAATGAAATTGGATCATTTGTAGAGATGTAGATGGATCTAGAGACTGTGATACAGAGTGAAGTAAGTCAGAAAGAGAAAAACAAATATCATATATTAACGCATATATGTGGAACCTAGAAAAATGGTACAGATGAACCGGTTTGCAGGGCAGAAATTGAGACACAGATGTAGAGAACAAACGTACGGACACCAAGGGGGGAAAGCGGGGGGAGGGGGATGTGATGAATTGGGAGATTGGGATTGACATATACACACTAATATGTATAAAATAGACAACTAATAAGAACATGCTGTACAAAAAAATAAAAAATTCAAAAATTTTTTTAAAAAGAAAGCAGACAAGGTTTCACAGGGTCCTACATGAGCTTTTTTAGTTCATAAGACATGCAAAGACAAGAGTCTGAGATTAAGAGCAAAATCAGGAAACTTACCTGTAGGAGAAAAAACAGGTGGTACATAAGACCATTTGGTCAAAGCAGGAAAGGCCAATGATGGTGACTGTCTAGTAGTAACCATGGAAGTCCAGTCCCGGGAAGACTGGTTTGGCTGTGTTTCAGCACCAGGAAATCTAATCATTTGGAGGCCTAGACATGAGCTCAACATAATGAGGCAGAATATGTTCCTGCAAAGAGATTTCCCTTATTAGTCATGGTCCCTAACATTGCCAGGAAAGCAGAAAAATGGTAAAGACCAACTTGACTTGCAATAACATTGGAGATTTTATTGCCCCTATGAAGCCAATAGGCAATTTAATGGCTCAAACACATTTAAATAAGAAAACTTTGACAAATTATGTATCATTTTTAAAAATATTTTCTGTTATCAACATATTACATTCCAATTTCAACCCCCTGAAGCACCATAAAAACCTCGTCTCATGGAAAGCAGAGAGCTATTATTAGCAGAAAGAGGAGCAACCCAAATTCAGATATGTCTGCCTTCTTTTTGAAACCGCTCAGCCTTATGGAACATTTTAAATTTCTCCTGCACTTATACTAATCACAGAAAGCTTTAGAACAGGAAAAATAACAACTCCAAAGGAAATGCTCTGGAGGTATGCAAATAAAATTAGAATGTATTTTAAAGTAATAAATATATCAGTTAATTCATGTACTGGTAAAATAAATCAATAATACAAGGAAAAAATACTTCTAAATACAAAAATTGCTCTTTTTAAATGAAATCAATATTTACTGAACACCTGTAAGTGTGCTAGGTAGTACCCTTGACCATGAAATAGAGAGCAAAATATATTTGCAACAAAGGTGGTAAATTGATCAGAAAAACAACAAGATCTCTATAGGTACATGAGCAAAGGACACAGACAATTCCCAAAAGAGGGCATAGCCTGAAAAAATAAATATATGAAAAACCTGATCAAGTAGTGACCAGAGATGTAAATTAAGGTCATAATGAGATTGTTTTGATTATCAAATTAATAAGGATAATGAATGAAAAATATCTTCTTAATTTTACTATAATAATAGCTTTGGATGTCTGTATTTCATCCATTTAATTTGCTAAAACCCACATATTTTGAATTTAGTTAGATAAGTTAATTTTTATTGCTGATTATTTCTGATTAATTCCTATTTAATTTCTAACAAAGTTCTGAATTTACATAATCTGAAAGTAACATAATTTACTTTCCAAACCAAACACTCTTTTTCCTGTGTTGTTTTTAATATACAGAAGATGCTTTTTTCCAAAATGCTCAAACACATCAAAGGACTTTAAACAGTGCTTTCCTCGAGCCACAGCTAACTAAACTCCCTTAGATAAATAACTCAGAACTCTTCTCACCTTGAATTATCCCCATTATGGATAAAATTAAGCCATTTAATCTAATTTTAAAAATTAAAGCATATCCATATTCAAATAAGCACAGCCCATGAGAATATTCTTGGGTACTGTTTATAGATCTAGAAATAAAGTTGCAGGGGCTACATTTTCATTAATGCAATGGAATTACACTCAAAGGAATGGGAGTGCCAGATGCTGGGTGGGAGGCTGGAGAGAAGGAGATCAGATCGGAACGCATCTGTCTTTCAGGCCTTGAGCAGCTTGATATGGAGGAGCACGAGCTCACTCCAGATAAATCCATTTTGTTTTAAGTTTCGGAAGTTCCTGATTTGGCAAAACAGATCAAGTCATAGTTCTTCTAAATTCTTTCTCTTAATCTAGAGCAGTAATGCTCCAGGTGCACGTGGGTGGGGTACTCCTAAGGGTGGTGGTATATGCTACAGTGATGGGGTGGGGAGAATGTGTAGCTTGAAAAAGCATAGGATATACTTTCCTGAGTAGAAAAGACAGGGGCAGAGCTGTAGGGAATGATTCATAACTTGAGGTGCACTCTGTCTAAGGAGCAGCCTGGGTGCAGAGGAGCAAAAAATGTACAGGATCCCTGCTCCTGATGGTTAAGATGGTCTAATCAAGATGTTTACATAGGTAGAGATTGGAAATCTGCCATCCCCCAGCAAGGTGTTCTCCTTTTTCTGAGTTATCAGCCCCACGCGATCAACCAGGCCACAGCTGACTCTGGGCACAGTTGTAAAGTATGGCTTTTGTACAATCCCATCTCTTCTAATAGGGGTCATTTCAGTCCACTGGGGGGCCTTGTCTCTTCCTGCTCTGAGGTGTGATTCAGCTTAAGATAGAAGATATTCTAAGATAAAACTGATTTGAAATATGATAGTTACCAAAGGTGAGTACCTAGGTAAGTGAATTCTTGGGCAGATGTGTATTGACATGGATTATAAAATTGTAAGATGCAGTCATAATGATAATATTTAGGGGAACAAAAAACATAAAGAATACAGGAAAAAGATGTAAAAAAATTTCTTGAGCAAGAGCAGCAGAGATGATCATCTACTGCAGAGTTAAACCACATATTCTGTAACCCAAATGAGACCAATATTGATTTCCAGAATATTTATAACAACAATCATCCCAAGTAGCCATTTATTTATGGCAGCATCTATTAACCTACTAGTTCACCAAGCAGTGTAGTATAATGGATATCATATCAAACTTTGTCTCGTCTCTTACTAGTTGTATGTCCTTCAGCAATTTTTCATCATCATTCTGCCACAGTTTCCTCATCTGTAAAATTTGACTTGACCATAACATCTGCCTCAAATATTTTTCATGATGGCTAAGTACATTAGTAAAGGCAAAGAACTAAGTACTATATCTAGCATGAAGTAAGCACTCAATAATCACTAGCCATTACTATTGCCAACACTGGAAATTATCTTTAATTTTTATATCTTTACAACTCTTTGAGCTTTGTCAATTCAGTTTTATTGTTGTCTTAATCTGCATTTGCCTTATAAATATAATTGAATTGTTTCATATGTATTAACCATTTATTATTTTTATATTGGAAATTAGTCATTTCCCTTGTCCGTTTTCCTCACTTGCCTTTTTTTTTTTAAACTGATTTGCAGATATTTTCCTAAGTCTGGCTTTTTAGATTTTTTAAATTATATTTTAAAGTATCATCTCATAAAAAGGAATTTAAACAATACATTTTTCAGTCATGAAACCTATTGGAAGTTTTTTCAAGACACCAAGATCTTAAGGCATTTTAAATATAAAGAAACTGAAGGCTAAGCTTATGGCTATAAAATAAAATCTGAAATATATATATATACTTTATGGAAATTTTGTTAGAAAATGCTTCCAAGTCCTTTTTATAGAACTCCTATCAACAAGGGCTTGGAAGTATGGATTTCACAATTATGGGCTGTTGTAGAATGTATAACATCACACTGCCCTTGCATAACCCTGATCAGTGCAACTGGATCTTCTTCAACAAGACTCCTCTCCACATGAAATGCAACAAGGCTGTCTATTTCAAAGCAAATATACATCCTCCAAAGTGCCTGGAACACAGACAGCATCAGAACAGGCCATTACAGATTCCTTCTGGTAGTTCACAGAGCAAGAGCATCCAGAAATTTGCACGCTCTATAAATAACAGAGCAGAGGCAACTCTATTTCATAGGAGCTCTTTCTTTTTTTTCATAATTAAAAAGGAAAGGTAGAACCTCAATTTAAACAGTGCTGGATAGGACTTTAGCTTAATGAATATCAATTAAGCTAATGTACCCATCAAGCTAAGTCTCAAATAAGGTTTTGAAGCTTCTAGTTAATTGTCCATAAAAGCCCTGTCATTACTTTTATTGTTTCTCAATAAAATGTAAAGTGTTTTGATATCACACACAAAAAAAGCAAGGGCCAGACCAAATCACTTATCTCCAACCTCTAGTATCCATGTGTCAGCATAAAGATACTTAGATGTCCTCAGTACTTCCTTATAACTTCATTCAATAATAGTCATTGCTGTTGAGTCAAATAGTTAATGATTGCCTACTATGAGCTGAGACTGGAAATACATAATAGATATGTTAGTTCTCATCTATACCAGTCATGGAATTTAGGGACCAGCAAGGAAGACTGGCAATGACAACATAGTAAGAGAAGTTAGGAGGAGTTTCCAACCAGCTCCCTGGAGAAGTAACCTCCAAGCTGAGATCTTAGGAATATGAAGAAAAGTAAGCAAAGGGAGAAATAAATTCCAAGTATAGGGAAATGCAGTTGCAAAGGTAAGGAAAAAAGAAACTAAAACTTTGCCAATTATATCTCAATAAAACTGGATGAAAAAAGACAACAAAGCACTCTCCTTACCCTGAGGAGTTTACAGTCCCACTGGAAAAACAAGAGGAGCAATCAGGTTGTAGCAGTCAGTAAATCACACACAAGTCATGATCTATGTAAAGCTCTCCAAGAAAAGGAAGGGTTTTTATGAATGGCATATATTCCAATGCTTTTTAAATTTGCTTAACAATAATTGATTTTTGGTGAGGTGAAGCTTCAAACTTTGGAATTGGACCACCTGAGTTAAAATTCCTGTTCCATGCACTCAAGGTCCAGCACCCTTATCTCCTTTCATGGAATATGAGGGTCTCAACAGGCCTCACTGGGGGTGGTCCTGGAATAATACACTGAACAAGATGTGCTTCCCAGGGTTCAAAGATCTTACAGTTTTGTAGTAAAGATTGATAATAAAGTCAGATATTTTCAATTTGTTTAGCTACTCACTAATCACGAGGCAAACTGGATGCTGCTAAAGAAAAAATAACATAAAGCAAAAAAGTAAAAATAATGTAAAACATAGGGACAAAAAAGCTGGTAGCATTGGTGGGTGGCAAGAGATAAGTAAGAAATTATATCAAAGGATTCAGGAAAGAGATCTGAGCTTTAGATGCTCATTGAAGCTTCAGAACACATAGAGATTTACCGAAGAAAATGTATGTAATAAAAAGAGACAAGGGTCTAGGACAGTATCCAAAAAGGGCAGATTTTTAAGTAATGGACAAAGAAAAAGACACCCACAAAGAAGCCTGAGAAGTAAGAAAGGGAGGGTGAGAGAAAGAGGGAGTGGGGAGGGAGAGAGAGGGAGAACTAGAAGAGTATGGTGTCACAAAATCCGAGAGAAGATGGGGAGTTACTGTTTAATGGATGCAGAGCTTCTGTTAGTAGTGATGAAAAATTTTGGAAATAGATAGTGGTGATGGTTGAACAACATTGTGAATGTAGTTAATGTCATGGAATTGTACACTTTAAAATAGTTTAAATGGCAAATTTTATGTTATATACATTTTACTACAATAAAAAATATAGCAACAAAATATCTGAGGAAAAGAGTGTTTCAAGAAGGAGACTGGTCAAAGGATGTTGTTGCTCTTACAAGTTTTAGTAAGATAAGGGATAAAAAGTACACCTTCGAATACGCTAATGAGAGTGTCCACGTTAGTATGTTGGTCTGTGCTGGAGAGAAGAAGTCAGGATGCAGTTGGTAGAGGAATAAGTGGAGAAGTGAGGTAGACAAACACAGACAAGTCTTTAAGGAGCTTTGCCTGAAAAGAGAAGATAGACAGGATGGCAGCTCAAAAGGACCCTGTGGGACTTCCGTGGTGGCGCAGTGGTTGAGAGTCCGCCTGCCGATGCAGGGGACGTGGGTTCGTGCCCCAGTCCAGGAAGATCCCACATGCCGCGGAGCAGCTAGGCCTGTGAGCCATGGCCGCTGAGCCTGCGCGTCCAGAGCCTGTGCTCCGCAACGGGAGAGGCCACAACAGTGAGAGGCCCACGTACCGCAAAAAAAAAAGGACCCTGTGGTTGAAAGATTTTTATTTCCTTTGTAAGGTGGAAAGAGTTGAGCATTTCCTTTACTGTAATGTATTCCTAGATAAAACTCTTGCCTCTATGAGTAGATTTGAGCAGAAAAGGTGGGAAAAAATTCCTTAGTGAGACAACCGTCAATTCCAAAAGCACAAAGGAGTTGAGTGAGACTAGTTTATCACCTGCCTTTACTCGAGATAAATGGTTGTCTTTTCCATTCCTAAAGGATCTCCAAGATTCATCAGCCCTCCCTATTAGTCTGTTCCATGGTGTAGTCATCCATAAAGACAAGAAGACCCTCCTTTATCAAACAGAACTCTCTATGTGCAATTTCATTCCACTTTCTCTGGCTCTGGTCAGCACAGTGGTATGTTAAGGGCATTTGCTAAATGACACCTCAGTCATTGATTCCTCAGATTAAGCCCAGTGTTTCAGCTCTTACTCCCAGACTCTACCTCTAACCTATTTTTCAACTCTCCTTCCAGGCTTCCTCCAATTTCTCAACATTGTGCTCATTGATCAATATCTGTCTTTTTATTTCTGCTTTCCTTCCTCTTTTCTCTGAAACATCTGTCAAACTCAATGTTTGATTATGTTTCAATCAATCTTTAAAGAGCTGATAAGAGAAGCTTCCCAAACAGTTCCTTGCCTATGTAACCAATCTGTTCTTGGGGAAAATTTAAAACTGGGCTCTCACTGAATTTCTTCCCTCGGCAAATGTGTCTTTCTCATGTTCCATCTCCACAACCCATCATGAATCCATCCGTTTATTCAGAAAATATTTAGGGAGGCCATTCTATGTGCCAGAAACCATGACAGGCACCGGTTTTACAAGAAAGAGCAAAATAGACACAAGTCGTGCCCTGCAGTCTAATGAAGGAGCCAAACGTTAACCAAATTAATACATAAATGCATGTAAAATTGTAAGTTTGGTGAGTGGAATGAAGTAGAGTTGAAGCAGTAGGAGAACTGAAAATAAGTCAATTTGACCTAGTTATTGAAGTCAAAAGAGTTTCCCTAAGCAGGTAGCAACTGAGCTGAAACCTGAAAGAGGAGTAGGAAGTAACTGGGCTAAAGAATGCATAAAAGAGAGAAAAGTTTTGAAGGGAGAGGACTATGTGAAAATATCCCATAACCAGACAGAGTGTAAGGCGCAAAAGAGGTTGAGAGAGGCCCGTAGCTGTGAAAGAGGCTGGGAAAGAATACCATGTGAAATTAGGCTGGAGGTGCAGAAGGGTCTTGTTAAGGATTTTGTTCTTTGAAATGAGCAATCTGGTTGCAGTATTTAGGGCCGAATGGAGGGTGACTGAAACATCATTCAACACCGGTCAGGAGGGTAGGACTGAGATAATGTTATTTCAGAGTAGGATGGATCCAAGAGGTAAAATTTTAGGAGGTAAAATTGACAAGACTTGATGATGGATTACATATAGTGGATATGGTGCAGGGCGGGGGTGGGGGGAGTGGGTAAGGTAGGGGTAGAATGATTCCTGGGTTTCCAGCTTGAGCAGCTGGATGGAGGATGGTCCTGTTCACTGAGATAAGAGACACTGGGAGAGTTTGATGAGGATGATTGGGATTGGTGCAGCCTGAGTTTGGAGCTGAGTTTGAGGTGACTTTGCAGCACCTAGGAGATTATGGTGAGCAAATAGAGAAGTCTGGTGTACATTCCACACAAGGTCATTTTAGGTCATACACAAATTTTATTTTTATTTTTATATGTTTAATTTAATATGTTGCAACAAATTATTTCAGAAATGTTAAGTAGAATTTTGTGACTCCATTTAAAATCAATTTTTTTATTAAATAAAATAATGATAGTAGAGGTAATATTGGATTGAGAAATCTTGTATGGTACTAAATATTACACAAATAAAGTTTGGAAAACTATGGCTGGGTGAAACTCAGCCCGCAATTTAATTAGCAACTTTAAAAAAAACAATAATAATTTATCTAACTGAAAGTTTAGACATGTTTCCAAACCATGTATACAGACATTTACAGATAATGAGAGAAAGAATTTCAGGACATTAGAAGGGAAAGAAAGGCTTATATATCCTTCACACATTTCTAAAACGTTTCTAGTCTGAAGCATTCTCACCAAAACTGCTCTACCATCTGTAATTTCAAATTTTAAGGTAATTGCTTTTATCTTGTAAAAACAGCTGAGTAGTTCAATGGCATTTCAGTCAAAGGAAGGTGAAGAGGATTGCCCTGCCTGAACCTTACAAAATGACTGCATTTCAGAAGATGGAGCACAGACGTTAATTCTGTGTGCTTAGTGGTATGTGTTCCAGTCCTATTACTGTAGCTAAATGGGGAGCTGTGTACTTGGGCTTCAAAAAAGGCTAAAGGGACACAGGCAACAAAAGCAAAAACAGACAAATGACACTACATCAAATTTTAAAACTTCTACGTATCAAAGAAAACAACCAACAGAGTGAAAAGACAAACTATAAAATGTGTGAAAATATTTATAAATCATATATCTAATACAGGGTTAATAACCAGCATACATAAAGACTCCTACAACTCAACAATAATAAAAAAAAAGAGAAAAAAGAAAAACACAAATAACCTAATTAAAACAATAGGCAAATGATATGAATGGACATTTCTCAAAAAACAACCAAAAAAAGATATACAAATTGCCAAAAAGCATTTGAAAAGATCCTCCTTGAGGCTAATCATCAGAGAAATGCAAATTAAAATTACAATAAGACATCACCTCCCACCCATTAAATGGCCACTATTTAAAAAAAGAAGAAAGACAGAGAAGTAAGGTCAGCATTATGGTGGCAGAGGCTGTCCCTCTTTTTTTGTCTACCCCCACAATGACAAAAATTTGAGATTCATCCACTAACAAAAGTGCTTCTGTGGGAGTTGTGGCACCATACACCAGGGGACTCTGGAGGAGTCTCACCCACCTGTGTATCAAGTAATGGGCAGAGAGACCTCCATGGTTGTGGCCCCTGCAGTGGCCTGTGAACTAGTTCCAGCCCCTCTTGGCCACTGTACAGGAAGCAGAGAACATTGACTTGGGCAGTCACCACAGACAAGAGAGCCTTTGTAGAAATCTAGGTTTCCAGAGTAGAAGTTCCAGCACTCCACTAAAGGAAAAAAAGTATGAGTTTGGAGTAGGTAAGAGAAACAGCTTGATCTTGCATGTATCACCCCTCCCCCAAGGCATCACAGCTTAGAACTAAGCAAAACCTTCTTGCCCTGTGATTTCTCCAGCAAGGGAGAAAAGGAGAGCAGGTGAGTGAGCACTTGGCTTCCCCAGCTGTGCAGATTTTTGCCAAAGAGACTCATTTTTCTCCTGCAGCTCAGATTCTCTATAACTGTGGGGAGGGACAATATTGGGAAAGTGGTCGTTAAAATTCTTGGAGGGCATTAAAGGGATATGCTTCCTGCTGACTGCACTGTAGACTCCATCAGGAAGCCAGTCCACAAGCCACGGGGAAACCATCACCTACAGATTCCAACTGGTAGGTGCACACCCCCAATGCTCCTCATGCCTTACCCACATATACCCCTCACTCTGTACCAGCTCCCTGTGTACACTCCTGAGCATGACAACAAGAGTGAGCTTTGATAAATAGCTAGGAAGCACGTGCAAAAAGCAGGTCAGGGTTTGTAGGCCAGGGAGAACCCACAAACTTAAGCTACAGTGTCACCATTAAGAAAACAAAAGAGAAGATAGCAGCAGCTAGACAGGTGTGTTGTAGGATCAAGATATACACATTTAAGAATTCTGCCAGAACAGGGAGCAAGAAGCATGGAGCAGATGTATCCATACAATGGCTGAGAAACCTCAAAATCTTAAGCAGCACTGATGGAAAGTATTACCCCCACGATGGCAGTTAGTAAAGATTGGAGGAAGTGACTATGCTTTCAAATGTGAAGACAGCAATGCAAAACTCCAAGGAACATGAAAAATCAAAGAAACATGAGATCATCAAAGGATCACAATGATCGTCCAGTAACTGAAACCAAAGACGGAGAGCTATAATTTACCTGATAAACAATTCAAAATAGTTGTTTTTTTTTTTAAGTAAACTCAGTGAGTTACAAGAAAACACAGAAAGACAATTCAACAAAATCAAGTACACAATACACACACACAAAATAAGAAATTTAATAAAGAGATAGAAATCATTAAATAAAGAACCAAAGAGAAATTCTGGAGCTAAATAAGTCAACAAATAAAATGAAAGCTGCAATAGAGAGCATCAAAACCAGAGTAGACCAAACAGAAGAATCTGTGAGTTGAAAGATAGGAAATGTGAAACTACTCAGTTAGAGGAGAACAACAATAAAGAATAAAAAAGAGTGAAGAAAGTATATGGAACACCATGAAAAGAACCAACGTGTGTATAATTTGAGTTTCAGAAGGAGAAGAGATGGAGAAGATGGCAAAAAGCTTATTTAAAGGAATAATGATTGAAAACCTCCCAAACATGGAGAAAGATTTGGGCATACAAGTTCTTGAAGCAAATAAGTCACTCCCTAATTTCATACCAAAATGATCCTCCCCAGACACACTATAATAAAATTGTCAATAATCAAAGACAAAGAGAGAATCCTAAAAGCATCAAGAGAAAAGAAGATTGCAACCTATAAAGGAATCCCCTTAAGGCTATGAGTGAATTTCTCAGCAGAAGCCTTACAGGCCATGAAAGAATGGGAATGATATATTCAAAGTGCTGAAAGAAAAAATTTGCCAACCAAGAATACTCTATCTGGAAAAGTTATCCTTCAGAAATAAAGACTTCCCCAGACAAGCAAAAGCTGAGGGAATCCATCACCACTAGACCTGTCTTACAAAAAATGCTGAAATTAATGGACACTAATTAGTAACATGAAAATATAAAACACACTGGTGAAGGTAAATATACAGTCAAATTCAGAATATTCTAATACTATAATGTGGTGGTATGTTGGCCATTTTAACTACAGTATAAGGTTAAAAGACAAGAGTAATTACAATATCTACTATATTTTTATATTTACTATAAGTTATAGCTACTATAATTTGTTAATGAATACACAATTTAAAAAGATGTAAATTGTGACATTAAAAACATAAAAGGGTGAATAAAAGGACAGAGTTGTTGTATACAAAGTTAAGTTGTTATCAGTACAAAATAGATTGTTATATTATAAATAATTTATGTAAGCTTCATGGTAACCACAAAGCAAAAACCTTTCTCTTTTTCCACAAAAAAGAAAGAGAAGGGAATCAGAACATACCACTACAAAAGCAGTGAGAGAAGGAGAAAGGAACAGAGGAACTTCCCAACAAAAAGATGGCATCAGGAAGTCCTTAATCATCAATAATTACTCTAAATGTAAATGGATTTAATTCTCCAATCCAAAGGCATAGAGGGGTTAGATGGATAAAGAAAAACAAGACCCAACTATATGCTGCCTAAAAAGACTCACTTCAGCTTTAAGGACACACATAGGCTCAATGTGAAGGGATCGAAAAAATATTCTATACAAGTGGAAGCCAAAAAAGAGTGGGGGTAGCTATACTTCTATCAGACAAAATAGAATTTAAATCAAAACTTGTAATGAGACCAAACAAGATTATTACATAATCATAAAGGTGTCAATTTATCAAGATATAACAATAGTAAATATACAATTTACACACCAAACAATGAAGCACCTAATTATAAGTAAATACTAACAGATCTGAAGGGAGAAACAGAAAACAATACAATAATCATAGGAGACTTCAATATCCCACTTTCAACAATAGGACAGATCATTCAGACAGTAAATCAAAAAGGAAACAGACATAATCCATACGTTAGACGAAATGGACCTAACAGACTTATATAGCACATTCTATCCAACAGAAGCAGAATACACATTATTTTCAAGGGTTCATGGAACATTCTCCAGGATCGATCATATGATAGGTCACAAAACAAGCTAAGAATATTTAAGATTGAATTCATACCAAGTATCTTCTCCCACAGTGGTATGAACCTAGAAATCAATTACAAGAGGAAAGCTGGACATTTTACAAATATATGAAAGTTAAAGAACACACTCCTGAATAACCAATAGTTCAAAGAAGAAATCAAAAGGGAAATCAAAAAATATCCTGAAATAAATGAAAATGGAAACATAACATATCAAAACCTGTGTGATACAGCAAAAGCAATTTTAAGAGAGAGGTTTATAGTGATAAATGCCGATATTAAGAAAAAAGAAAGACTTCACATGGGCAATCTAACTTTATACCACAAGGAACTAGAAAAAGAAGAACAACCTAAGCCCAAAGTTAGTGGAAGGAAATAAAGATCAGAGCAGAAATAAGTGAAATAAAGACCAGAAAGACAATAGAAAGATCAACAAAAACAAGAGCTGGTTTTTTGAAAAGGTAAACAAAATGAACAAACCTTTAGCTAGACTAAGAAAAAGAGAGCAGACTCAAGTAAATAAAATCTGAAATGAAAGAAAAGACATTACAACTTATATCACAGAAAAACAAAGAATCATTAAGAGACCACTATGAAAAAGTATATGCCAACAAATTGGATAATCCAGATAACTGACTTCTTAGCAGAAATTATGGAGGGCAGAAGAAAATGCAATGTCAGTCTAGAATTCTGTACCCAGAGAAAATCGACATAAGAACTTCTCTGAGAAACAAAACACGAAAGAAATCATCAACATCAGACCAACTCCAGAAAGTAATACTAAAGGGAATTCTTTAAGTATAAGGCAAAAATCCCAGACAAAAACATTAAAATGCAAGAATGAGTAAACAGCAAAGAAAAGGTAACTGTAAGAGAAAATAAAAACAAATAATAATTTTACAAAACAATAAGCGTGGGGTATTAAATATATGTAGACTAAAATGCATAACAACAAAGCACAAAAGGCAGTCTAAAGGGAACCGCCATCCCAACCCCACACGAAGTCATACTCTATCATGTTACTTCTCGTATTATCTTAATTGCTTTTACCAATATCAGGAAACATCTTACATGTTTAGTTTCCTGAGACTAAATATAAACTCGGTGAAAGCAGATACAGTAACTTATCTGGTTTGTGGGAAAATAATTTGCATAATATGTTAATAAGTCCTCTTTTGTTCTTCTTTCTTATGTCAAACGCCCCTCTATCAATTCTGAGGCAACTAATACTTGAGGAATCATTAGAATTGATATAGCAGAAATGCAATGAAGAAAAAATGTTCAGATTTTTTCCTCTAAAATAAGCTTCTAAGGCCAGCATGACACAATAATGTTAAAAGCCAGGCTTTAGTCCTTTTAAAGAAAAGTTTTATAATTTTCAGAAACATCCTTTTACATACCAAGAACAAAACTTAGGGATTTAACAGAATTTTACCACAAGCTGTAGACAGAGAGAATTCAGGATATGACACAAAGGAGGCTCCCAGTTGTCCATGGAAGTAATACATAGCTCTTCCTGTTGAAGGAAAGAGCCAGTATAGACCTAGGGTAAGATGATGCTTGGGCCCCCTAACCATGGGGAGTGGGTCAAGAAGATAGAAATCTTAGATAGGTTGAGAGGGAAGCCAAAATCAGTAGGAGTCTGAACCCCAATTTCCATTGAGAATTGTGGGAAGGCAGCACAGCAGAATAAAAAGGAAAATGGTGCCCCCAAGGCTCCCCTGTCTTCCATGTTATGTAGAAGGAACTTAAAGTTCTATTAATACTCCAAACAGTAGAGGTGGAAGAGGGCAAGGAAGATGGCTGAGGGTAGAAACTAAGAGCCTGTTAAGGTGAAGGTTGAAATGTCCATATAGCAAAGAGTGCAGCAGTCATAATCTAGAGGAGTCAAGATTTGGAGGTGTCATAATTCGACCTTACAGGTCACACATCCCTAGTAAGAACTCAGGTGATGCTTATTCAGTAGAATGAGATATGCAAGCTCCTAAGCCACTATCATCACACATCCCCTGTGCCAAGATCAAATACTACCCACTATACCCAGTAGATGAAGTGATGACAGAGTCAGTTCCCAGGAACTGAGTGAGACAAGCTGAGGTCAGTAGGAACCAACAGAGTAGGACACTCCCAGGATCAAACTCACTTTGCCACCTCCAGCCCCACAACTCCAGTAGGTTAAATAAACTCCATCTGTTTCCAGATGCTTCATAGCAAGAAAGAAAAGGAAGGGAGGAAAGCTCTGAAAGGCCAACCAGGTACCCAAAGGAAACTGAGTGTACCTACAAGAGACTGTTTTGAGCCAAAAGAAATAGCAACCTTTAAACTTTAGCAAGTTTACTCCCATCTTCCACCCCTGCTGGTAGAGAATAGGGTGTTTAGAGCAAGATTCATTTTAGAATCTAAAGCACTTTCTTTTAGTTTGTTTGTTTGATTGCTTGCTCGCATGTCTGGATTGGCCCTGCTATATCTGTTCTTGTTTACTGATGTTTTCCCAGCAACCAGTCAAATGCCAGATTTTTAGCAGGTGCTAAAGAGATATTTGATGAATGAATGAACAGAATGCCCTTTTCTCACTTCTCAAGAGACCTCATTCCGTGCATCGCCCCCTTGTGAAAGCTGCCTTAACCCTTTTATATGCTCTCCTGGCTGGAGTAAGCCCCTCCCCTCTGCATAGCCATGCATGCTGTGCACACATTTAACATAGCATGTGTCTCCCTGAACCGTAGTTGTGCTCTTGCTCCTCCAGACTGTGAACTTCTTGTCTCATTTTTCTTTGTCTCTTCTTGGTGTCAGAAAAATACATCTTCGTTGAGTTAATTCATTAAATCATGAGTGAATTTCCTACACTTGAAGCAACAGGCTCAGGAGATGAACAAGCATGGTCAAAATACAAGGAGAAGGAAGGAAGAACTGACCAGTGGCCATAATTGGAGATGGGGCTTTTCATTGTATAGTCCCACCACACCAGGCTAACCATAACCTTATCTTATTCCACCTTCAGAGCATGCTGGAGGCCTTTGGCAAGTTCTGGGGCAAGGGGAGCTTGGCAGGATCCCACCTTGGATACTCTCATTGTCCTAGACAATATGGAAAAGGGTCCAAGGGCAGTCACAGAACTCAGGAAACTAAAGCACCTAAGACAACTAGATGATTCCTACACATGTGCACATATACAAAGGGACAAGATGAACTCACAAAATAATTATCATTCTCTAGCTATCCGCCTCCTGGCAGCCTTCCTACCTCCTTGGTGAGGGTGGAGCAAACAGACACTGCTCTGAAAGGAAAGAGATAGTGTCAAAAGTCTGCCTTCTCATCTACATTTCTTGCATTTCATTCATTATTGAAAATTCTGACATTTATTATTAATCAGTTTCATCCACTTTGAGAGCCACATGACTAAGCTCTTATTCAAGTCAACTTGAATTAATTTGGCAAGTATAAATTCACCAAGCATGTGCTGAACAAAATCTAAATATATCAGCCAAGAAGATAAGCAGCCATGGCTCTTTAGCTGTTAAGACATGTGACTGTGATTTAATTTGGGGGATGGGGAGACTGTCAATGAAGTCATATCCAGGTTTCTACTGCTATTTGAAGACTGATGTATTTTGGATTGTCTTTTTTTTTTCTAAAGACTGACACTGTCATATTTTTCAAGATGAGCAGTTCTCAAAAGGTGCTTCTTACTTCCTCATGAATGTAATACGGATTTTGCTTTACCCCAACCTGCTGCCTTCCTGAGTTCCCTTCTGCTACATACACTCTGTGATTTCTTGAAAACACCATGTATGATTTATGTAATTAATTACCATGCAGTATTCTTGACAAAGTGGGTGGTCATGAGTTTTCCTTACGACTTCCTTAACTCTCCCTTAATTGTTCTTGGTTTGCACCAGATTTTACAAGTCTCATGGCATTTGCACTGTGGGGATGGTGAGACTGTACATATTTGCTATGGAAAGCTCCTCCCACAGATGTCCCCTGAGAATCCACTAAATAGGAGCTTGTGTTCTCTCAGAAAACCATCTCAGATGCCAGGGAGTTACTGTGAAATATTTGTCACTGCCTCCCGAGTTCTTCCTGTTCAACTAAGAAATTCATGCACGCACAATACTTTGCATTTGCCAGGGTGTCACAAAAGCTGGAGAACAGAAGGGAAGCTCTGAAACCACATATTCCCTTGGATCATTTGCTGGGAAGGGAAACACTTGAGACAAAAACAACGGCCCTTCGTGTTTCTCACACTCCTCTGTGCAGACTGATCTTATGAATCTTTGGATTCTCCCTGCTGTCGCTTTGGATCTTATCAAACCCAACATCCTCCCTTGTGGAGGCATCTTTAATGACTCTTCAGCACTACAAGCATCCTCTCAATTTCCTTATACTCCAGTGCATTTGGAACTCACAAGAAGTTTCTCGACCCTGTAGTTTTATCCTGCCACAAGTTTTGAAAAATGGAAGGTCAAATCTTTCCTGCAGAACTTTAGATACCAGCAATTAATTCTACTCTAAAAATAGCCCCCAACCCTATAATCAATCAGCAGAACTACCAGGCACTGTGAGAATACAAAAGGAACATAAAATATAGTTCCATCTTCTAAGAATTTATAGTTTATCTGAAGAGTTAAATGAGAAATAATAGACAAAGCATGTCATCCAGTACTTAGTGATGTGAGCTAGGATTACAGTGGTTGATGAAAAAGTACAGAAACCTGGGCCTATGAGGATGCTGGATCAAGGCTGCCTTCATCATGACGAGTCTTTTTTAGCCCTTGAAGAAATATGGGATTGGTCTAAGCAGAGAAGATAGGGGAGAACATCTGAGAATGTAAGAACTATGAGAACAGAGGCCCAGAAGCAGGGGTGAGCTTCACCCTGGGAAGACTAAGGGATCAGCTAGACTAAACACTGTAACATTTGTGTGTATCCAACCGGTCTTCTTTAGCGGGCATTCTCCTTCGTTTATGAACTCATGTCTTTCTGTTCATTTTTGCCTTTTAGAGAGATTCTGACTTCTGGGTTTCAAAGTCAGAAAAACCCTGGACTCAGTTCCCAGCTCCATCACTCACTAGCTGTGTGACCTTGGTCAGGTTAATTTAATCAATGTCTCAATTTTCCTAACAGTTAAATGGAGATAATCATGGCATGTTTTTCAAAAGGTTATTGTGAAAATTAAATTCTTTACTTATAAATAACTTAACACAGAGCCTACCACACAGTGAGGACTCAAAAATGTTAGGTATTTTACTAATAAATTAACTTCCTCCAGTGTTTGCTGCTGGTTTTCAGATTAAGAGCCACTGTTTTAGCTCATCCAGTCTTACTGGATAAAAAGCACTATCTCCTCTATGACACTTTCACTGGTCGTCTGAGCTGAAAATAACTTCTCTTTTCTGAATTTTCACAGCATATTTACTATTCCTCTGTTATTATGATGATCAGATTTTGAGCTATTCTTGTCAAGATTTTATCTTTGCCACCTTCTAACCTCCAAGTGCATTGACTGCATGACTAAAGAACAAAATCCTCTTGACTTTTCCAGCAGCACTTAGCCCAACACCCTCCTGCTCATAGTGGGCACTCGGTATGGGACATAAGAAACTTTGAGACCTGAATTCAATAGTGAATATGGTTGTGTCAGAAAATTGTCTTCATAGGAATTACAAAGGGCAGAAAATGACTGTGTATTTTCTCCTTCCTTCACTTTTCCTTTCAAACGAAGAGCTTTGCTGGCTTTGATATTGCCAGGCAGCTCGAGAAGGGTGAGGTTAAAGAGTTCCTGGGGAAACTTGATACCTGTTCCCCAGATTTGAGAAGAGGGGCACAATGGAGACTGGTGTCTGGCTGTGCTCATGAGAGTCTGCTGGAAAGCCCGGCTGTGTTGACAGTGTCATTGCCATAAACTAAGTGAATCCCATGGAAGGTAACTGGGTTTGAGTCATCTTGAGAGGAGATCACCCAGGAGGACCACAGGCTGGAGAGTGTCCCCAGAAGAAGAAAGACTGGAAGTAGGGACAATATTTTAAATACCAGTAAGACACCAGCACCAAACAATGAGGATGGACTCCAGCAAATGATAACCCAGTACAGATCCATATTGGCTGAATACCAGTTTGGCCAGAAGTGTACTCCAGGGAGCAAGAACTGAGCAGGTAGGGATGGGTTATAAGAGGTCAGCTACTAGGGAGAGGCTCAGTGTAGGAGTGAGAAGGTGTCAAAATAGCCAACCAGGGGCCCATAAGAGAGAGCCAGCACTTGGGCAATACAACGAAGACTGTATTTTTCCCCTACTCTGCTCTCCTTTTACACCCGCCAACCACAAGTAAAAGAAAAAGTAGAGGGAGGCGAGTAAATGAACAAACTACATGTGTTCTTTCCCTTGTGCTGGTTGGGAAAAGCCTGGGTGAGGGCCTGTGGTGGACAGAGGCAAGGGCTTTTGCTCATAACAGGTGATGTTCTGACGTTCGTTTCCTATGAGACAATTCAAAAGTGGCTATATTACAATATAGGCATCAGAGAGTGGGAGGTACAAACCACTGGGTGTAAAATAAACTCAAGGATGTATTGTATGACCTGGGGAATATAGCCAATATTTTATAATAACTATAAATGGAAAGTAACCTTTAAAAACTGTATAAAAATAAATTTTTTTCAGTGGCTAAAAAACTCTGGCAGCCACCCAAGATATTATCTAGGAACAGAAGGGAAATGGGCTTAAAGGCAGGAATCAGAGAGAAAAAGTAAGTGATTTCCTGAGTGCATTCTTTTGTGTCCAACCTTTTCAAAAAACTGATTACAGAGCATCAAGGCTTTCAGGAGTCATCATGCAAGAATTCTGGCATTAAAAATATCAACTATTTTTCACCTCTTTTTTGGTACACTGGCCAAACAGCAGTCTAAGAGTGTATCTCTGACATGGGCCATTTCCTACAGATGAGATGAGAGGAGTACATTTTCTAACATTGTAGAGACCAGGTTATAATGTGCACGAAGTGGGAAGAATAATAATGCTTTTTACAGTGGCTGAACCAGAGGTGAATATTGACATGAGTTCTTGGGCACGATTAATTACCCTCTCTGATACCTAACTTCCACTATGTGGAGAATACTCTTGGTGAGTGCCGAGGTAGAGGTAGGTGGGCAAAAACCAAACAGCATCCCAGAGTTTTAATACAAAGAATTGGCTTCCCCATGGCAGCTATTCCTGATTCTCTGAGGGTGGAAGGAATGGATGTGATGTAGAAGAAAATGGGGAAACAGAAAGATGACAAGGTAATTTCATTTCATTACCTTCATTTAATTCATTGCTTTTGGCATGACCAGGGTCAAAAGTCTTAAAAATTTTAAGTAAATTTTGAACCAGAGACAATGTTAACAGAATCACTAATATTGACATTTTTATTTTGAAAGACTCATGTTCAAGTGACGACAGTAAGCTCTTCAAGACATTTTCATTTCCTACAGGAATGTGACACTGTACAATCAGGACTCCAGAGTCAGAAACTTAGATTAAACCTATTTCCTCATAATGAATTTTCCCTCTTCCTAGCACTATCTATACACATAAAAGCTAATTCCAAATATCATTAGATGACAAATACTGTGGAACACTTAATAAAATAAAATATAAATCACATATACCATGACTCAAGTAGACCAAAATTTTTAGAACAATCTTTAAAATATATGTATGGAATTTGGCTGGGAGAAGTGAGTTCTCCAAAAAATTTAAAAAGTGAACCACTTCTAGGGTCACAATGTCCTTATTCAACTTTCCTCATAGATTAATTCTGTTGGCACACTAGGATAAATTCTGATAGACCTACAAGGGGAGTTATCTAATTATTATAAAACAAAAGAAATTGTGGTAGGCATATCAATAGCTTACCCATAATAATAACTCCAAAAGATGCCACATCTTAATTCCTGGAACCTTTGAATGTGTTATGTTACATGACAGGGGAATTAAGTTTACAGAAGCAATTAAATTGCTAATCTGCTGACCTTGAGAGGGGAAGATTAATCCTGGATTATCCAAGTGGGCCCAATCTAACCACACAGCACTTAAAAGTGGAGCACCTTTCCCAGCTGTGATGAGAGTGAGATGTGAGAATGAAAGAAGGGTCAGAAAAATGCAATATTGTGGCTTTGAAGACAGAAGAAGGGGCCACAAGCCAAGGACTGTGGGTGGCCCCTAGAAGTTGGGATAGGCAAGGGAAGATATTTTTCCTTACAGACTTCAGAAAGAAATGCAGACCTGCTAACACCTTGACTTTAGCCCAGGCACCAAGATTTTAGCCTAAAACCTATGTTAGACTTCTGAGCTTCAGAGCTATAAGATAATCAGTTTGTGTTAAGCTGTTATGGTAGCAATAGAAAATAGAGGTATAAGATGCAGGTTTTAGCCCATTTCCAGAAAAACCCCAGGTAATAGTAGAGATCAAAATATAAACTGAAAGTCACATACATCTAAATCAAATAAATATCTATAATAAAGAATTAAAGTACATTTGTTTTCCATGTTGCATTTATCAGATTTACCCTGTGTTTCCTATTCTTAATTATTCAAGTGGATGATTGAACTTGCACTTCTTCCCATGAATGTAGCCCTCATTTTGTTTTCCCTGGAAGCTGATGCCCCTCACACTCATGTGCTCCTTCCTAAGTGAGATCAAGACAAAGGGCAAGTGGTGTGAACCAGAGTGACCACAGGCTGCTTCTGCACAAAACTATTTCAGTGTTACCCTGTCTGTATTTTCCAGAGAACAGAAGGTGACAAACTTATTAGGTAATTGATTTGCCTAGATACCTTTCAACTAAATGCTCTCAAAGGGAAGATAGATTCTGAGTGAAAGAGGAGACACGGAAACCCTTCCCTTCCCACCACCAACCCCCACAAGCAGAAAGTCATGAAAGCTCAGTCAGTTGCCCAACTGTGTTCCTGGGTCTCAGCTACATTGCCATCATTTCAGATCAGCCCGATCAATACCAGATGGACCACCCGGATACATGCTCATTAGTCATATGTTTTAAAATGAGCCCAGCTCTCACACCCACCGGATGGTGGCAACGGAAACGATTACTCTGGGCACCATGACTGTGTGACTGTGAAAGCAACTGTTTGGTGTTAACTGATTTGCATAATGGTGGAGAACTCCCGGAGTCCTGTTTGGGGGAAGTCTTTCCTGTTTCTGCAGCTCCACATGTAGTGCTAGTTTCTAAGGGACCGGGAGCCAGATAGTGAAGCCATGGTCACCCTGTCTGTTTGAGGCAGCGGTGCCTCTCATCACTCTAAAGTATAGTCACAGGAAACCTTAAAAGCAGAAGGACTAGCTGCCCTGGAAATTTCCACGCCATGGGTAATGTATTCAGACCCCTGGACAAGATCTGAGTGCCCACTCAACTCTAAGAGGAAGATGAGAAGAGTGCGATTTTAAAAATGACCCATATGCTCTGGGTGAGACACCCTAGCTGCAGTGGACAGGGGTTGCAGAGGGGCCAGATGGACAAAAAGAGACTGGTCAGGTGGCTGATGGACTCTTCCAGAAGAGGTACAATGAGGGCCTGAAGAGGGCCATGGGCTTGAGAAGAGAAGAACAGATACAGCCGACCACATAGTGGCAGGATGGTAGGCAGAGTAATGGCACAAAGCTGTCCATGTCCTAATCCCCAAAACCTATGAATGTCACCTTACATGGCAAAAGGGACTTTGCAAATGAGATTCAGTTAAAGCTGCTGAGATGGGAACAGTATCCTGGATCATCTGGGTGAGCCCAATCTAAGCACAAAGGTCCTTATGTGAGGAGGCAGGAGGGTCAGAGTCAGAGAAGATGGTCAAAAAAGCAGAGGCTGGAGTGGTGAGGGGCCATGAGCCAAGGAATGAGGGCAGCCTGGAGAAGCCAGAAAAGGCAAGGAACAGATTCTCCCCCAGAACCTGCAGAAGGAATGCAGCTCTGCCCGCACTTTGATTTTGACCCATTTCAGACTTCTGACCAGAACTATAAGACAATAGACTTGTGCTGTGTAAAACAAAAGAAAAATGTCCCTATAGCCTCAAAATGAAAAAAAATGCAGTCTTTTTCCCTTCCTTCTACCCTGTGGGCAAGCAGTGTTTTCTATCTTCCAGACCTAACTCTTGGAAAGAATAGAGCTATTTGTTTCAAAAGACCTCACACATGGGAACAGTTAAAATGGAGTTTTCCCCAAATTCAGGGTACAAAGGATTTTGTGAAGATATGGAGGATTGAAAGGAAAGTGGGATCTTCCAGTGGCAGAGTTCAGTGCCCCAACCCCACTGAATGCTCCATCGAATGAGACACTAGGGCCTTCTCATAAAGCTAGGATGTGGATTCCCAGGGGCTGGACCAGGAGACACAGGCCTAGAAGTCCATGGTCAAATTTCACAGGGCAAACTGGGGCTGAAACAAATAGACCCTTTTAAGCAGAATAACTGCCTGACTTCAAATTAAATACCATTTGGACCATAAGCAGTTTATCAGCAACAATTATGACATGGAGCGCAGAAGGGCAACCCCAACTCCCTGCACAGTGTAAGAAACTCCCATTTTTACATAACCCCAGGGAATAGAAGGGGTCCACCAAATATGCCTAAAACTTCATTTTTTATCAGATAGGCAAAGACTCAGAGCCGAGTACGATTTAATTGGGAAAAATTAAATAAATATTATATTTCTTGTACCCAAATACAGTGAAGCAAATTCCTGCCCCTTTAGAAAATGAGCAGGATGAATCCTATCATGATTCAAATCATAGTACAACCTTCCCTGGTTACTTTTACTGAAACCTTTACACCCACACTGCTCTATCTATCCCGTCTGAGCCAATGTGCCTTTGATCCCCTTTCTCCTAGAGACTTTCACTCGTGTTGGTGATCAGCAAACAATCCTACATACTCATCTTCTTCTTGGAATAGCTCCTCCACTTTCTCATTTAATTGAAATCTGATTACCTCTTGAGATCAAAGCATCCCTGGGTAGGCTCTGATACAAGCTGTTCTCGTCTTAAGTTTCACGTTGTGGTGGACGGGTTGCCCTCCCTGTTTCTCATTGCCATGTCCACCCCATTGCACCTTCACCCTCTTACAAATCCCCTGTTCTGTGAGGCTATGCCATCTGGTTATACCACCTTGCTCCTGGCTTACAACCCTCCTTTGCACCCCAATGCCTTTTATCATTTTCATAATACCAACACATGTATAGAAGACCTCGCTGACATCCCAGGACACTCAAATTCTTGACCTCCTTATTTTGTGACACGACTTCACTTTTAGTCCCCTATTCTCATAGTCAAACCACGTTTGGACCTTGTCATCACCAAAAATTGTACAACTTTGACATCTTGAACGCAAACATTTCACTCTCTAGACAATCTCCTCTCTTGTTACCTCACTTGCTTAAATACCACCATTTTTAAACATTTCAACCTCATCATGACTTCCAATCCACTGGTCCAGTAACTTTTTTCTCTACCCAGAGCTCATCTTCCATTCACCTCCCTCCTTGCTCAGGTTAGATGATATGCTCCATCATTATAATCATACCATAATTTGTGTTGGCAAACACCATCCACTTCCTCTCTCTCCCTCCATCATACCCACCTGGCAAGACCCCACTCTGGATACAAAGCAACCATTCACCTTTCTGTGCCTGCACTCACAACAGCTTAATATGTCTAGAGAAATCCAAATAAACTACCAGGAAGAATGGTTTCACTTTTAGTTCCTATTCTTAAGTGGCAAATAGAATCTCAACTGCCCAGCAATTCTACTCCTTTCTATAATAAACTTGATTTCCAGTCCTCTAAGATTACTCTTTCACATGTTCACCTGTCTCCCCAAATGTCCCACCTCCTCTCAGCCTCAGATGTTGACTTTGCTTCATGCTTGACAATGCTTCCTCATCATTACACCAACAGATCTACAACTTTGCCATGTGGACACATCTGCCACAAATTCCTGTTTCAATTAACGAAGTGTCCTATTCTTCCCTAAGGTTATCCCAATGCTCTCACAGGACTGTTGGTTACCATTGCTGTCCAGCAATATTAGTCTTTCTCCCTCTACTGATAATTTCTAGGAGAGATCCCCAAATGCTCTAATATTTCTCCTCAAGAACAAGGAAGGGGAGGAAGAAGAAAAAGAAAGAAAACTACCCTTTTGCACATACCCTGCCAGCCATTGCTTCTCTTCATATGCAAAATTCTCAAAAGAATTGCCTGCACACACAGCCTCTATAACCTGCTTCCATTCACTCCTCAATTCCCTTCAACCTGGCATCTTACACCATCTGCCTCATATGTTCTGTTGATTGATCATGCATAGAAAAGATGTGGATTTTTATACCTTCATTTTGATTTACTCTCTTAGAAACACAATTCATGTCATGAGATTCTGTTTCAATTTTCAAGTAGACAAACACAACATCTGCATATATATGTGACTTTTCTTCTAACATTAATGCATATTATGCATTTTGTTCTCCTTATTGCATGCATTAAGATTTTTAGTACAAAGTAGAATGGCAGCAATGAAAGCAATTAGGGCAGGCACCACTGACTTATTTCTGACTATAAAGAGAGTGGTTTCTGTGTGAATTTTTAAGTGTTTATTTTGAAATAATTTCGGATATTTTTAAAGTTGTAAAAAATACATATATATTCAATACATATATATATTTAAAAACATTAACATGATTCTAAAAGTCAGAAATATAGCAAGAGGCATATGCAGAGAAGTGTCACTCTCTCCATCCCTTCTACCCCATTCCCATCCCTCATAATTCTGTTTCACCAGCCCCTCCTATGTTGTTTTTTTTTTTTTGGCGGGGGAGGGGGCATTGCACAAATGAGCATAGATGTTGTCTTATTTCCTCTTCTTTCTTTCATGAAAGATAGCATACTACAGATACTCTTCTGCATTTTATATTTTTCACTTAACAATATACCCCCAGAAATCATACATACTTTTATTCATAGAGATTCTCCCCACTAACCCTCCAGTGTGGAGTTTATTTGGTTTACTCAATCACTATCCTGTATATGGGTATTTGTTTCCTTAAGTGGTATTTTGAAAATTTTTAAATGCTGCCATAAATAGCCATGTGCATATATGTATTTTGAGATCTGGGGAGGTATATCTTCAAGTAAATTTCTAGAAGTGGGATTGCTGAGTTAAAAGGTAAGTGCATATATAATTTTGTTAGATTTTCCTAGATTCCGTTCCAAATGGGTTGTACCAGTTTGCATTTTCACCAATATTATATGAAAGTGACTGTTTTGCCAGCCTCATCAACAGCATTTTTAGTCATACTATTTTTAATATTCACCAATAGGATCAGTGAGAACTGGTATCACAATGTAGTTTTAATTTGCATCTCTGTAATTATGAGTGAATTTGAAGAGCTTTTCCTGAATTTAAAGGTGATTTTTATCTTTTTTTAAAAATCAGTTTATATCATTAGTTTACTTACCTGTCAAGTTTTTGGATTTTATTCTCTCAATGTTTAAGAGTACTATATTCAATAGAGATATTAGCCTTTGACTGCAATATTTGCTGAAATATTTTCTGCCAGTTTGTCACTTGTCTTTTGACTCTGTGTATGGTGCTTTTTGACATACAGATTTTTATTTTTCTGTAGTGAAATTTATCAACTTTTTCTTTTATAGCCTCTCGATTTTGAATCATAGTTAGAAAACCTTCCCTTATACCCAGAATATAGAGGAATTCACTCCTTTTTCTTCTACCACTCTGTTTTATGTTTAAAATCTGCATGCATTTGGAGTTTATTCTTGTGTGTGGTGTGAGTGAATGACTGAATTTTATCTTTTCCAAAGGGATAAACAGTTTCTTAAGCACTATTTATTAAAAAGTGGATCTTTGACTTGGTAATTTATCATCTTTATCATATGCTTAATTTCCTTATATACTTGAGTCTTTCTCTGAACTTTTTATGTTCTTTCACTACTCTGTTTACTCATGTACCAGTATCATGCTGCCTGAATTATAGAGGCTTTATATTATGTTTTAATGTCTGATAAGATTAGTCTCCTTCATGGTTTTTCTTTTAGCTGTTTTCCTGGATATTCATGCATGTTTGTGTTTCCAAATGATACAACCTGTCTAGCACCCCCAAGAAAAACTTACCGGTATTTTTACAAGGATTGTATTAAACTCACACATGAATTCAGAGAGTCATCCTATCCAAGAATAGGGTGTGTCTTTCCATGTCTTTCCATATGTTCAAGTATACTTTTGAGTTTTCCGAAAGTGTTAAAGTTCCCTCAAAATAAGGTTTGCACATTTCTTGTTAAGTTTATTTCTAGATATTTAGTCTTCTTCTTTGTTCCTATTGTACGTTGGGTTTTCTCTACCTATATAACCTCATTTTTTATATGTGTGGATATAAAAACTGTTTCTGTATATTAATTTTATAACTATAACCTGGTACTTTACTACTTTTTTATTGTTTGAGTTAATTTTATCATTGATTCTCTAGGGTTTTCCAGGTATGTGATGATATAACTTGCAAACTGAAATAGTTTTACTTCTTTTTCAATTCTTCTTCCCTAGCTGATTTTGCTTCTCTAATTGCATTGGTCAATACCTCCAATATAATGATGAATAGTGGTGGAAATAGTGGGAATTCCCTAAGTTGCTCTATGTTTAAAGTTATTTACTGATACCTTTGCTACTTGAAGGATATCTTGGCTAGATATAAATTTTTAGTTCACACTTTCACTTTGTTGACAATGCTGCTCCATAATTGCCTTGTTTCTTATGTTGTTTTTGAGAAATCATGCCAGTCTGACACCTTGACTTTTGTTATTTGATCCTTATGCCTGGTGGCCTTGAGGATTTTTTATCTCTTAAGTCTAATTATTTTTTTCAGGTACATCTTAAAGTTAATTTTTCTGGGTTAATTTCTACATGTATCCAGTGAACTTTTTTAATATGTAGAACTAGATCTTTTTTATTTCCAAAAAGTTTTCTTGAATTAAGGTTTTAAATGTCAGTTTTGTTTTCATATTTTGTTTCTTCTTCAAGGGCTTTAATCAAACATTTGTTATGTCTTCTTTTTCTTCCATTTCAACCACTTCATCTCTGACCCTTTTTACTTCTATCTTTATCCCACTTTTATTCTTTGGTTATTTTCTGTCTTTCTTGAATGCTCCTATTAAATTTCCTTTTGAGTCTATTCTCCCTTTGGCAACTTGTAATTTAGTCTTCATTTGTGAGATGATTTGGTCTCCTTTCTTCTATTTCTTTCAGGAGTTTAATCAACTCTCTTTTCATTTCTTTCTTTGATTTTGTCTATTTCTGTTTTTGGCTTTTGTATTTCTGACTCAAGATAGGCTATCATATCCCCAAATGCTCTTTGAAATACATTTCATCAGTTTGGACAGATGCCTGACAGTTCTCTAATGCTTCTGGGTTGCTTTGCTTGTTTGTTTGGACAGGGGAACCGTCATCAGCTGAGGTAGATTAATTCTCATTTTCGGATACAGTAATTTTACATAGATGTATCCCATTTTTTTCTATTCATTTTGCAAATTTGAGGTGCTTTTCTAGATTCCTAATTCAAAGGTGCCATCTTCTATCAGTGAGCATCCAGTTTCTTTAGTAGATGGGTTCAATGTTTTTGTCTGTATGTTTGTTTCTATATTCATTTTGGAATAATTTTAGGTTTATAGAAAAGTTGCAAAGAGTACAGAGAACTCCTGTATACCCATCAACCAATTTCAGTTTCCCCTAGTGTTAATTATAAAAACTAGGAAAAAACAACCTTGGTATATTACTATTAACTGTACTCTGGACTTTATCTGAATTTCACCAGTTATTCCACTACTATGTTTTTCTGTTCCAAGATCCCATCCAAGTTAACACATGGCATATAGTTGCCATCTTTCCTCTGCTTTATGAAATCTTTTCAACCTTCCCTAATTTTTCATGACCTTGACAGTTCTTAGAAATACTAATCAGACATCTTGCAGACTGCCCCTCAATTTCAGTTTGGCTGGATTTTTTCTCAAATTAGACTAGGTTTAGAGTTGGAAAGAACCAAGACAGTGTTTGGAAAGAATACCAGAGTTGAGGTGACTTTCTCATCATACCACATCACAGGGTACAGGATATCCTCATGTTTTCATTAGTGATGTTAAATTTGATTTCTTGATAAAGGTAGCATTTGCCAGTTTTCTCCACTGTAAAGTTCTTATTTTTCCTTTTCCTCACTCTATTCTTCGGCAGCAAGTCATAGAGTCCAGCCCACAGTCAAAAGGGGAGGATCTAAGCTTTACCTCCTGGAGAGGGGAATATCAACATATATTATTTGGAATTCTTATATAGAAAAAGTAGTCTGTTCTTCCCCATTTATGAGTTTATTTCATCATTTATTTATAGCAGTATGGACTCATCTATATTATTGTATACTTTGGTTTATAATCCGATATTTTGTTGCTCAAAATATTCCACCTTTGCTCATTGGCAATTATTTCAGGTTGGGTCCTGTGTCCCTTTGACATGTCTCCATCCTTTTACTTTTTGAAAAACCTCTCACTTCCTAGTACTATGTTTGTGTGCTTCTGGGGGGAGGTTATTTTTTTGGAGAAGGAATTGTGGTCCGCTGGGTTTTTCCCTTCTTTTTTGTCTCTAAAATTTACCCTTAACTTTCCCTTTACCACCCTTGTTGCCTTCTTCACCCAGAAGATATGCTTTTTAAAGACTGCCACCTAATATCATGCATAATTTTAAGACCCTGTCTATGATCAGTGCTCTAATCTGACAGTTTTTTTTATTATTATTTTTATGTTTTAAATGAACTTTCTCTTTCAGGTGGTTGCTTTCAAGCAATTCCAGGCACACCCCAGCTCTCTACTTCTCTCTTCCACCCAGTTTTTCTGCCCTTACTGCAGCTGCCCTTACTTGCCCCAAACACTTACACCAGAAGCATGGGCATTCACTCACTGGGATTTGGTGCTTTTTCATTTTTTATTAACAGTTAATTTGAAATTCAGTATCTTTTACCCTTTACTTACGCTGAAGGCATGATATGATGTGTTCTGATTATTCTATACTGGTTTGGGGAGGATATCAACATACAAGTATAAGCGCTTTCCATAGTCCTAGTCTACCCTCAGAAATGAGGCTTGATGTGGATGCCTGCATCAATGTAAAGAAGTTTCATTTATTCCTAGTTTCTCTGGATTTTTCTTTAAAGTTGGTATTTATTCTTACAAAATGCTTTCCTACATTTAGTGAGGTGATAATGAATTGATATTTCTTCATATGTTCTTTAAAATAGTGATTACATCAATGGATTTTTTTAAAGTAGGCCCTTCTTCCATTATTGTAATGACCTCTATGTTGATCATAATATATTCACTGCTAAATTACATTTGTAAAGAATTCACTTCAGATTTTTGGACCCATGTGAAACAAAGTGTTAGGTTCCTCAAATAAGTTAAGTATTGTGCCATGTTTTTCTCTGTTCTAGAACATGAGGACTATCTTCTCCTTAAAGTTTTGGAAGACTTTACTCATAAAACTGCCTGAGACTTAAGAAGATATTACAAATTTTAGATGTTTTCTATGGCTTTATATTTTAGGTTTTCTAACTACTTCTTTATTCAATTTTAAGAATTGAATGTTGAGAATGTCTACTTGGATTGTGTTGTAGACAGTGAATACAGATTGTGTGATTTTCCCTTCTTTTTTGTTGGTTTGGGTTTCTTTCATGGCCTAACACACGATCTGTTTGATAATGTTTCACGTGAGGATATATACACATACGCTGGTCACCAAAACTGTTTCCTCTTCTTTGTATACACACAGCTATATTACATTTCCCAGCCTCCCATCCAGGCAGATATGGCCAAAGAATGAGGGAAGAAATAAGGTGCCCGCTTCCAAGTCTTTCCCACTTTTGATCCACAGGGTTCTTTTCTCTTAAGACTTGAGCTGATGAACACAGCAACCTTAGAAGTCAGATGGTGAAAGGGACAAAGCCACAAGAAAGGAGTCAGATCCCTACATCACCTCTTGGAGGAGAGCCACCAGTTCATCATAAATACCCATTTTAAATTTTGCATGAAAAAGAAATAAAATTCTGTTATGTGAAACCATTGAGAGTTTGGGGTTTATCTGTTACAGCAGCTAGTATTATCTATACAGTACACTGACTAAAAAGGCCTCTTTATTATTTCTAAGGATTGAGGCTGGTATTGGCTAGAGCATATCAGTTTGATCAAATCTCCCAATTTCTTTCTCCTGTGAGTTTTTATATTTACAGCCCATTAGTTTCCATCTTGACATTTGGCATAATGTGTGCTATTGCATGTCAGTTTCTCCTGACGAATTATGCCTAACCTTTGCTCCTCAGGAATTCATCCCCTAAAGGATATTCTATATTTTATACTAATCTACATCTAATATCCAGTTCACTACCTCATACCCAGTAGATGTTCAACAAACAGTTCCTGAATGGATGGATAAAGGGAGAATGACTGCTAGACAAAGTTCTTTGTGAAAGAAATCTGTGTTACTTCTCTAGCGGCTCCTAGGAAGCCCAATTTATACATTTGTGTTTAAGCGTATACAAGAAGGATCAACAGTTAGAGGCTTAGGGGATGTCTATAGTGGGAAAAGAAAGAATTCTGCCTTTGCCACATTTCTCTCCCACAGAAAAGGCTGGAGACATAGACAAGAGAGCCATCTTTTCCAAACCTTAATTTTCAAAAATAGAGCAGAGACTAAGCACTAGAGACCACATGCAAATATATCACCTACTCCCCAAAATTAAGTGAAGCAGGACTAGCCTTCAATTACTTAATCAACCAATCCACAGATACCAAGGGCCTCTGAAAGATGGTCTTTCCACCGTCTCTCTTCTACTCTAATGACAACTGCACTGCAGGCAAAACTACACTTCATGCTTCTATCTTTCTGTCTTCATGCCTTGCTCCTGATTTTTCCTCAGTCTGGAATGTTCCCCCATTTCCACCCTATTATACTTCTGCCTCCTGATTTCCTATCTGTCCTTCAAGGTCAAGGATGTTACCTCCTCTAGAGTTCCTTCTCCAATTCTCCTAGCTGGAAATGAGACTTTCTCCTTTACTTTCTGAGATCAGTTACTTTATTATTTGGTTCAGATATGGGGTAGTCTATGCAAAGAGGTCAGGATTTAATATGTGACAGTGTGGATAATATTAAAATGGGAGTCCTGAGCTATATAGTTCAAGGATTCAAAAAATTATATGGAAGTTTTGCACCTGAATATGTACATTTAAAATACATAAAATGGTCAAAAACATGTTACACAGAAACAAAAATTGAAACCTCACCTAATTTAGAAAAAAAAAATTCTAACCACATGCTTGGAGAAAATTTTTGAAAACTTGGTCCAGGATAGGGAAAGATAAGAAATGGCTAATGATCAAATAAGAGGCATGTGAAAGGGGGGTTGGTGGTGGCCTTCAAGGGAGATTTCCAAGCCTAGGGTGGAGAAATAAGCAGATAGTAATACAGTTGAAAGAAGGTCTAAATTAAAAGCAGAGAACCCTGTAAGGAAAGAGTGAGAGATGGGAGCTGTCGTCAGTACTACAGAGGAGTATGAATTCTTGGGAAATAAGCCCAGGTGTAGGGAGCTGAGAGGAGCTGACTCATGAATTCTTCCAGAATTGGAGTTGCATGTGGAGCTGTTATACAGCTGGATCCTTTAGATACACTTGGAATCAAAATTGACATATATACACTACTATATATAAAATAGATAACTAATAAGTTTTCTGTATAGCACAGAGAACTCTACTGAATACTCTGTAAAGACCTATATGGGAAAAGAATCTAAAAAAGAGTGGGGACTTCCCTGATTGTGCAGTGGTTAAGAATATGCCTGCCAATGCAGAGGACATGGATTTGATCCCTGGTCCAGGAAGATCCCACATGCTGTGGAGCAACTAAGCCTGTGTGCCACAACTACTGAGCCTGTGTGCCACAACTACTGAAGCCCGCATGCCTAGAGCCCATGCTCTGCAACAAGAGAAGCCACCGCAATGAGAAGCCCACGCACTGCAACGAAGAGTAGCCCCTGCTCACCAAAACTAGAGAAAGCCCAGGCAGCCATGGACCCAACACAGCCAAAATAAATAAATTTATAAAAATAATAAAAACATAAAATAAAATAGAGTGAATATATGTATATATATATATATAACTGATTCACGTTGCTGTACAGCAGAAACTAACACAACATTGTAAATCAACTGTACTCCAATAAAAATCGGAATAAATAAAAAGATAGACAACAAATAGATCAGTTAAATAAAAAATTTTTAAGTGAACAAAGTACTCCTGAGACACATCACTACCTCTTTTCTTACATTGTCCTCAAGGCCACAGCTGAGGCCTTGTGTTCTGGTTGTTCTATACTGCTTTTGGGAGGATAGGAAGATACAAGTATAAGATGGTCTCACATAACCATCTGGGCAAAATCAGTCTAATTTGAATCAGGGTGATAGAACTATCTTAATTAGAGTTATTTGTGTCTCTCCTTTTCTTTCTTTGAGAAACTTGTCTTTTTCGTCACTCTATCCATCACAATACATATATAGCTTTGTCACACTCAATGCATAATCAATTAATGTGGCTCTTTGAGTCTTCAGATATTTCCAACATGACTTCTGCAATCACTTCAGCAACTCTTTAAAAACTTATAGAGATATTAAATTTTAATGCTGGAAGTAACAGTAGACATGTTCAAGGTCTGGGAAGGCAAAAAGTGATTTTGTCATTGTTGCCAACTGTGATTGACTACTCCTGACTGCTTGGAGTTCCGCTTTGAGAAGAACTCTAAGGTCATTTCCTGTGGAAAGACTGCTACAATTAATTAGGGATGCCTGCTAGGGAAAATGGTAGCTTGCATGCTGTGTACTTGCCATCACTTGTATCTAGAATCATGCCTTCATTTTACAGATACAAGAACTGAGTTTTAGAGAATAAGTAATTTGCTCAAAGTCCAGAAGCTACTTAGTGTCAAAGCCAAGACAACCTAGGTCTCCTATATCAGTGCTTATTTTGTTATACAATACTGGGACTAAGTTTTTTGTTTGGGGGTTCTTTTTCCCCATGGACAATTCAATTTTCCTGTAGCACTAACTCCATTTGTTTGAACTTTCAAAAAGGTAGCTGAAGAGACAGTAACAGTAAATCCTTCAGAACCTGACTTAAATAAAGATTTGGGCATATTACTATGTCCACATCCCTAAAAACAAAGCAACTTATTTTAAAAGACAATTATGAAAGAAGTTAACCTAGAAAGTGGTGTCATTCCTCTTCCCAAAAAACCAATATATATTAGTTATCTGTGGCGGTGTAACTAATCAACCCAAAATATAGTGGCTTAAAACAATAATCATTTATTAACTCTCATGTTTCCTTAGGTCAAAAATTTGGGAGTGAATTGGCTGGGCAGTTCAGCTCCTTCTTAAGTGAGATTTCAGTCAAATAGTGGTTGAAACTGGGGTCATCTCAAAGCTGGGATTAACTAAACAGAGATGTGATAGCTGGAGGCTGGAACACCAAGGCTCCTCAGGCATCTTCTCTGTCTCTATGTGGCCTCTCCACATGCTGTCTCCAGCCTGGTGGCTTTAGAGTAGCCAAAACTCTTACATCCAGCTCAGAGCTCCCACGGTACATGTACTGAGAGAAAGAGAGCTCACTGGAAGTTATCCTACCATTAATAATCCAGGCTTAGGAATCAAATAGTGTTACTTCCACCACACTCTATTGGTCAAGGCAGTTACAAAGTCCACCCAGACCCCACTTCTCAAAAGAGGAGTGTAAATGTCACATTGTCAGAAGACAATGTGGGATGGGATATATAATATAATCTGCCATGAAGGATTAGTAAGAGTCTGGTGTTGGCATTTCAGGGAAGAGTTCAAAAGTAACCATAATATTATCTTGATTCCCAGAATGTAATGTTATCAATTATCCCAGATTAGAGTTACCACAGGACGTCCAGTTAAATTTGAATTTCAGATAAACAGTGAGTAATTCTTAGTGTTAACCATGCCCCATGCAATATTTAGGACATACTTAACCCCCAATTAATTAAAATTTAGGTAGACATCCTGTATTTTTATTTGCTAAATATGGCAACCCTACCCCAGATTAACTCAGATAGTCAAGGAATTGATATTTTTATCTGGTATTCAGGTTGGGAGCAGTTTGCCTGGATATAGTGACCAAAGTGCCTTATCCGAAGCTGTTTTCATCTCTAAAGTGGAACATCGACTTCCATGTTCCAAGACTAGTATGAATTTGGGATCATTGTCTTTTTAGCTCTCTCATTTCCCAGAGTTTTCTTTTTCAATATTTCAGCTATGCATAAGCTGATCTCCTGGCACTGGTTTTGTTTCCTGACAGGCAACATTAATTCATTTTCACATTCACACTAAAATCACTTCTCTCTGTAACAACAACAATAATGGTGAAAAAGCCCATTTGGAAAACAGCTTGATGGAACAGCTGCTTCATACTCATTATGAATCTAACACTTTCTCTAATCTGGGGGACGGGATGCCCACAACTACAAGTACATTGTGGTTCAGGTAACCAGTAAACACTGCACTTCTTCTTCTGATTTATTTTTCTACTCATGCAATTAATATATAAACTGTTCAATTTTTATACTATCTTAAGTGACTTACTAAAATTTTCCCCACAGATCTCTAGGCCTATCCAACCAGGATGTCTTGCAATGTTTCCCCCACTATTCCATAAGTTCCAAAACTGCCTCACATTTCCAATGTCATTCAAAGACTGGCTTAAATGTTCCCCTTTATACAGTATCATTAGCTCTTGTGCAATCTATTCTGGGTCCCCAAATTAAGACCTGAGACTTAAGATATTCACTAACAAACTAACAAATTTGGCATTATGTTCTTCCTCTGCTATATACAAGTTGTGAGGACTCACCTGAATTTCATGTTGCCATGGGAACTATCAGAGTGATGTACTACCACTCATAGAAAAAAGACCTTGGTAACAAGGTAATATTAAGCCCCTCCTTTGAATTCATAGGTAAATCCAGCTCTTCTCTTTCATTGCTATGACACAGTATGTATTGATAGTAGACAGTGCTGATGTCAATCCAACATTCATTGTCTTCTTTTTCCTTAATAACAGAACCTCAATTTTATACAACTATCCACTCCTTCCCACTATGCTTTAAGGGAGAGCTGGGGGACTCAGAGACCCAACACTGAGACCAGTCATGATGTATCCTCAGGCGCACGAAACTCGGCTTCTGATTAATCTAAATCAAAAAGAGAATGGTGTTTCCCTCACCACTGTTATTGGTCCAGGGTAGGCAGGTGGACATGGAAAGGCAAGTAGGTAGTCCCTGTAACACTGAAGGCTACCTTGAGGTGATGTCAGAACTAGTCTTGGGATGAAGCCAACACTAAAACCAGCAAAATGGAGAGACAGGAGAACCTAGGCCCTTGGTGACATTACCGAGCCACTGCTTTATACTACACCTGAAGCAAATATAGGAGATAATAAATTTTCTTATTGATTAATCATTTTGAGTCAGGATTTTCTGATTCAGTCAAAGGCTTCCTCACTCACAGTAGATATAGAATGGGGGATCCAGCCAAAAAAAAAAAAAACCAAAGTTTTTAACATTTCTCCCAAGCCCAATTCCCTAATTCTCTTTTTCATCAGGTACCTAATCCACTGCAGTGTAGAATGCTATGGTCGAGTTCAGTTATGGTTTACTGTTGTAGAGGAAATCCTGAGGCATCAACAGCAGACAGTAAGTTAATAACATCATGTCATGCGACTCAACAAAGTATCAACCAGTAAATTATCTGACTCTCTGGGCTTGCATTTACCTATATTACCAGTCTCTATTTGGCACCACTGTATTTTCAGGATCCTGCCATTGCAAGTGTCAGAGATTCTAAGTAAAAACGTGAAACATACTGACTAACATAACTGAGAAATACAGAGATTAAATCTAACTTCAGTGACAACTAAATTCAAAGTTTCTAATGATGTTGCCAGGATTTTATCTGTCTTTCCATTCCTTCCCATTCAATTTTTTACTCAGTTGACTTCTTTCAATCAGGCCTTACCCATGTGGTGGTAACAGTGACCCCCAGCAGATCCAATTTTATGTATCCCTATGTCTGGTGCAGAGACCATTCTTCCTCCATCAATATCTGTATAAATCCCTAAAAAGGGATTTGACTGGATTTTTGGTCATGTTCCTGCTCCAAGCAGCAGAGGTACTATGGACTATATTGTGGACCCCAAAATTCAGATGATGAAGCCCAAACCTGCAATGTGATTGTATTTGGAAATAGGTTCTATAAGGAGATGATCAAAGTTAAATGAGGCCATTTAACGGTGGGACCCTTAAAAGATGAGGAAGAGAAACCAAAATGCTTCTCTCTCTACTCACATGCTAAAGAAAGGCCATGTGAACACACAGTGAAATGGTGATCACCTATAAGCCAAGAGAAGAGGCTTCAGAATGAAACCTTATCGGCACCCTGATTCTGGATGTCCCAGCCTCCAGAACTATTAGAAATAAATGTTTGTTTAAGCCACCCAGCCTATTATATTTTTTATGGCAGCTCAAGATGCTCATAGAAGTAGTGAGAAAATGAAGCAATTTTAAGAAAAAGAGTTAAAGTAAGAGTTGATGTGCTATACAGACTTTTTTCTAAAAATATAGGGACTGCATTTCTTAGCGACCATCTTAAATAGCCTGGAGTCTATTTAATTGACTTAGAGCCAATGAAATGGAAGGTGGGTGGATTCTAAGGTGCTAGGCCTTAAAATCACCCCCCCAAATCCTCTAGTTCTTTTTTCCTTCACCAGAACTTCAGAAATCAAATATTTGAATGCCATAGCTACAAGGTGGAAGCAGGCTGATTCCCTGATGTCTGCTTGGAGTAGAGTTTCCCAATCCATATGAGACTGGGCTGTAAGCAAGAAAACACCTTTATTTTAAACAACTGAGATTTCAGGATTTATTTATCACAGTATAGCTGAGCCTAGCCTAACTAATACACCAAGATAGAACTAAACCACTAGACAAGAGTAATGTATAAGGGGGGAAGTTAATTCTAAAGCCTGTGCTTTTTTTGGGAGAATAGTGGCTATATTGACTAACTATGCATGTTTAAAACAAATAGAATATGAATATAATTTTAAAGAATTAGAGTGAAAAGGGAAAATAAAGAGAACTCAACCAGTCACGCTTAAATATTTAGGGTGAAATACTATGATATCTGTGATTTGCTTTAAAATCTACAACAAAAAGAGAAAAAAGGATTAAACAACATATATGTGGCAAAACATTGATAACTGTCACACCTACATGGAAGAATATGGAAGTTTATCATACTATTTTTCTACTTTTATATATACTTGACTTTTTTTTAATAAAAAGCTTTATCTTAAAGGCCAGAAAAAGGGTGGCATACAAAAAAGGGGAAAAAAGCACAATAAATAAAAAGTAGAAAGAAAAAAAGAAAAAGTAGGACTTCCCCGGTGGCACAGTGGTTAAGAATTCGCCTACCAGTGCAAGGGACATGGGTTTGATCCCTGGTCCGGGAAGATCTCACATGCCGAGGATCAACTAAGCCCGTGCGCCACAGCTACTGAGCCTGCACTCTGGAGCCCACAAGCCACAACTCCTGAGCCCTCGTGCCACAACTACTGAAGCCCGCACACCTAGAGCCCATGCTCCACAACAAGAGCAGCCACCACAATGTGAAGCCTGTGCACCACCATGAAGAGTAGCCCCTGCTTGCAGCAACTAGAGGAAACCTGCATGCAGCCTAAATAAATAAATAAATAAGTAAATACATTTTTTTAATTTAAAAAAAGAAAGTAGAAAAATCAGATGGCAGAAATAAATCCAATTATATCAATAATTCTGATAAGTGTAAATGTACTAATCATACTAACTAAAAGTAAAAGACTTTCAGACCGGGGGGCGGAAAATGAAACAAAACCAAAATATAGTCATAGGCTGTCTACACAGAGACAACTAAAATAAAATGATACAGCAATGTTAAGAGTAAAGAAACAGAAAAAGATATACCAGCAAAAACTAACCAAAAGAAAGGTGACATTGATATCTGATGAAATAGATTCTAAAGATAAAAGTGTTATTAAGTATAGCGGACAGTTGTTAGCCTCCCCAATATCCATTTTTCCTTTCTTCCATCATAGTAGAACCCTACTTTTGTTCAGTTACCCTCTCTCTACCGTACGACTTAGAGGGATGTGACCTCATCTCCAACTCAGGGGTTAACATTAATTTGTGTCTGTCAATCATTGAGATCTTTTTCACTTGCCAGTGATTGAGAAGCAAACACATCACCCCCTCTCTGGCCAATGAGAAGAAAAAGAAAAAAAAAAAGCTTCTGGAGGGTTTCTAGGAAAGATTTTCTCAGGATTAAAGAGATCACTGGAAAACGTGATCCCTTCCCCCTTCTGGATATTGTTGTGTCTGAATATGCTGTCTGCAGTGACCATAAAGGGAGCTGTCCTGAGAGCAGAACAACACACTGAGGATGAAAGAGTGAGAAATAAAGGGAATCAGGTACATTGATGAAATCATCAAGCTTCTAATTCAATAAATAAGCAGCCCTGTTGTGCTGAAACAGGTCCTCTGAAAAGGAGATACCAAGACAGGATTAAACATGCAAGGATTTTATTAAGGAAATGAGAGGAAATGGGAGGGAGTTGGGAAAGGCTGGAAGAGCCATCCAATTGCAATGCAAGTCTGACTCCTGAGGGAAGAAAGATTGGATGGAAGTGTCCAAGACTGTCTGGGGGTCCACAAGCCAAAGCCAGCTGTCAGAGGAGTCCTGTGTCTCCCTGGGCCTGCCTAAGTCTCAATGCCACACTCAGCCATTGGTGGGGAGCAGCCTGGGCGAACCACAGCTTCCATGAAAGCACAGCAATGATTTTCAGAGAATGGTAACCAAGGTTCTTGGTTGATCATGCTCCCTGTAGTTAGACGTCTCTCATGGCTACCACTCCTTCATCCCTCTACCTCTCTTTTTTGGGGACTTCTTTCTATAAAAGGTAATAAGATTCCTAACTGCTTAAGCCAAAGGCAACCTGACTTACTATGAATAAAGAGAGTCACCATACAATGATAAAACAAGAAGGTCACAAGGAAAATATCACAATTCTATATTTGTGTTCGCCTAATAGCATAACATCTAAATATATGAAGGAATTGCTGCCACACTTATGAGGTCACATTAACAAATCCACATTGGTAGTTCAATGTTTTAACACCTCTCTCAGTGATTCATAGTTTAATCAAACATAATATTAGTAAAGATGCAGGAGAGTTAAACATCATAATTAACAAACTCCAAGCATTCAAAAATACTCATTTACTTCATATGCACAGAAAAGACTTATAAAAAGTAAGCGTGTAGTAGCAAGTATCAATGAATAGCAAATAACCAATGTGCATTTTTGGTGTGAGTATGTAGGGGAAAAACTATTCTACTCTGTTGGTGAAGTATAAATTGTTCAGTCTTTTCAAAGGCTATGTTGGCAAATACCAATCAAAATATAAAATACATATACTTTTTGTCAAAGCAGTACATGTATATGGAAATCTACAAAATAATATGGCAGTGTTAATGCTGAAAAGCCAAAACCCCCACCAGCCCCTTCCCAATCACAGCTTTCTCCGCCTCCCATCCTGACGCAGTCAAGCTCTTAATTGTTCCTGTCTTTAGTTCCATTGCCTATATAGTTTTTACTTCCATAACTCTAGGCAATATGCTACCCCACTCTTCTTGATTTATCAACATTATTAAACTATTAACTACACAATTTAGAAAATGAAATTTTTCTTATTTATTATTTTTCCTACTTTTTAAAGTAGGCTGCAAGGATATACAGATATAGATGTAGGTAGAGACAGAGATAGAAATAGAGATAGATAGACAGATAGAGATATAGATACAGAGACAGACAGATTAGGTAGATAGATAGATAGATAGGGATTCTTTAAATAGTTATTAAGAGTTTGTTACCTTGCACATTTAAACCTTATTATTCCTTTAACTTTAGACATTAGCCCTTGAGCCTCACTTTGAACATGAAAAAATGTGTCCGCATTCTCTACCTTTCCTCACCTTCAACATACCCCAGCCTCCATTAGCTGCACTTGTATCTTCATACAGTCAAAATGTTTAACTGTTACATTTTTTGAACTACAATAAAAAGCCAAGGCTTTAATGCTTCCACCATAGATATGTTCTAAAAATTAGCTTCTAAAAGATAGGAAGGCGCCTCCCGAATTAGAGGGATGGGTGAGATAGGACATAGGAAAAGCACTAGCATCACAGGACCCGGGTTCTAAAACTGCCTCTATCTGTAACTAACCATTACTTGTGGTCTTAGAGAAGTCAATTCTGCAGCCCCATTTCTTCATTTGCAAAGTGAAGGACCTGGCCTAGACTGCTTGTCTAAAATCTTTCAGCAATGTAAGGAAAAACGAAAATGGAATGGAATTACTTGATTCATGTGCCGAAAAGGAAAGGTACACCCATAGCTTAGCAAATAATTTGGGGCTAAAGTAAGGAATATGTCAACATTGACCTTTATTCATACCACTGGAGTTTGATGTGTTTCTGCTCCAGTGGTATGCAGAGATGGCATATTTATTCAATTCTTTCAGTTAGAAAAATTAAAATGCAAATATATGGAAATTATGGACATTATAAATGAGAACAAGAAAGAAAAATAAAATCCTGATTACGGGTTGGCTGAAGGGACATTATCAGAATCCTGAAATGAAACCCAAAACTCCATGCTTGGAGAACCACAGCCAAGATAAATCCCCGTTCTCGCCCCTGCATTTCTAAGTCACTACCTGGAGTCTATACCATCGGTTAGTGCTCGGTGCTCCTGGCTGCATTAGCATCTCATGCATGCAGGAGGCACAGAATCTCAATCCACAAAACTCACCTATGCCAAAATGTAACTTTATTTTCTATATATGACCTGATTTTCTATCTCAAACTTTCCATTCCATCTTTTGGCAGAAACTTTAATCAGGCAATTCTGGGTAAAATCAATCAAGTCAGGGTTTTCTTAACCCTTATCCCTGGGGTTGCAGTTATGTTCCAAGGACAAAGAAAGAGCAAGGACTGTGATACTCAGCATCAGAACATGGGAAATGGTCTTTGGTCACGGTCTAATCTGTCTGCCCTGACATCTACTAGAGCGTCCTGGATCCCTCTAGTCACTGATTGGCACGCATCCCCCACTGACTTGTGCAGAGCCATGCACAGCCTTGATGGTCCCTGGTCAGCCACACTCTCCACATCAGCCGTGCTGCTGCACCCTTCATCCCAGTGAGAGGCTTCCCCACATCCTGGGGCCTCCTTCAGTTCTTTCTCTGGCTCTGTCAGCAGGTATGTGGGAAATGTTTCGATGTTCTCCTCTGCCAGTCTCAGATTATAACAAACCTGATAGCTTTGTCAGGCCCTCTCTGTTTGGACACAGCTGTCCGCATTTCAATTCTTCTTCTCTCACCACACAATGAGGGGTGCCGGGTACTCTATGACTTGTCTTTCCTGCTCACTCAGTGTGAAGGAAAGATCCTCCCAGCCTTTGGAGCACTCATTCACTCACTCCTCTACCCTCTACCAGGCAAAAGATCCCTTCTCAGAGGTACCCAATACCACATCCAACCCTCTTTACTCCCTTCTGCTCTGCTAACATCCTTAATTTACAGGTGAAATAAGTGAGGCCCAGACAGTTTAACACACAGCCCATGACCATGCAGCTTATTACCTCTTTTGACTCATTTCCTCACTTGCTTACCTATCTGTTCATTCATTAAATAAACACTTGTTGAATTCCAAAGACTGCCATTCACTGAGAATAAGACAATAGCACTGCTTTTGAGCAACTCACAGTCCAGTGAGGGAGGCACAGTTGTAAACAGATAAGGACAATACAGCTAAATAGTTGACCAAATAAATATATGAACAAGTGACATGATGGCTATTGTGGGAGCTCTCCGGATATTTCTCTACCAGAACTGGAACCCCACCCATCCTGACACTTTTTCTTCTGATAGGAAACAGAGAGGATTGGCAGACTGATCATTAGCTGTTATTCTCTAAGCAGTCACAAAAATCACAACAACTTTTCCCAGAAAATGGACCACATACATTCAACAAGGGGAGGAAATAGTATTGTCTAAATATCCCTTACTTGAAGTTTTTCTCTGTTTATGAATTCCTGCATACTTTTTATGTTTCTGTAAAAGAATAAATAGGGGACTTCCCTCATGAAGTAGTGGTTAAGAATCCACCTGCCAACTCAGGGGACACGGGTTCGATCCCTGGTCTGGGAAGATCCCACCTGCCACAGCTCAATTAAGCCTGTGCACTACAGCAACTGATCCTGTGCTCTAGAGCCCTCAAGCCACAACTACTGAGCCCGCGTGCTGCAGCTACTGAAGCCCACGTGCATAGAGCCTGTGTTTGGCAATAAGAGAAGCCACCACAATTAGAAACCCGCACACCACAATGAAGAGTAGTCCCCCGTTCACCGCAACTAGAGAAAGCCCGCGCACAGCAACGAAGACCCAGCACAGCCATAAATAAATAAATGTATTTCTAAAATTAAAATACTATTTAAAAAAAAAGAATAAATGGAAAAGTGTCCCACAGTATCCAAAACCATGTAAGTGCAGAGTGACTGAAGATAGTCCTGGATCCACATTTCTGCCATGAGGAAAATAATAAAAAGGTCAGGATCCCACTCATTCTTCACTGTGAAAGAATATCCCAGTTAGGTCTGCAGACATTTCACCATTCAGCATCGCAAACTGTCTCTCCAAGGCAGTTAGCTACATCAGTTCTGGGGCCCAGAATAGTTCAGGCAGTGGGCAGAGGCAGAGTGGTGAATGCTCTGACATTACTTGGTACAGGTCCCAGATGCTTGGAATTTCTGACTCACTGAAATCTGAAGATTTAAAGTACAGTCTATCCCACAGAAGGAAGACAGCCCCAGTGCTCTGAAGACCAGAAAACAGTGGTCCAGAAGAAGGAGAATGCTGCTCTCATCAGATAAAGGGTGAGCGAGTGAGTGGACCAGTAGGCTGGAAGTGAAATTGTAGGGGAGCACTGTCAAAAGAGAAGCTATCAGCTAAGTTTCACCGGCTCTGAAAAGTAGCTCTAGATGTGGAAGGCAGTGGGTGGCTGTTGTGAAGAGAAGTCATGGGGCACTCAGAGTAGAAAAATAAGGCTGCTAGCAGGAAAGCTGAGAAACCATGCCATGCACAGAGTCCCAGATCAAGCCCAGATTACAGTTAAGAGGCAGGTACACCCTGGACCACCTTCGAGAAGCAAGCAAGAATGAATAAATCAAATAACTACATCTGGTTATGGACACCTAAAAGATATAGGGACACTTCCTAGATAGTAAAAGAAAGAGTGGCAGTTAAAGGTGCTTCAGAAGGGAGATGTGGGTAGAAATAAAGACTATTTATTTGGAAAGTAGAGGAGAAGGCCAAGAAAAACAAGAGAAAATGATTGTGGTAAACAAGAGGCACAGAACAAAAGAGAGACGCTATCTCCTATAGAGGGAAGGACTCATGTAGGACCTGCTTCAGAGAAATGGCCACATTCGAAAGACACCAGGGTGAAAAGGATGGGAAGTGAGAACAGTGGGGAAACCAAGAAAAGGAAAAAGCACAGAAAATAAACTTCATATGTTCAGACGACTTCAGAAAGGACCCGTAGGAAATAGTCTAGAACTAAGGAAAAAAATGAAAGGAAGGAAAACAAAGGAATCCTGGGTAAAATGAACAGAGGCACCTACAGGAAGCCCCGAAGGTCATAACTGGAGAAATAGTAAAATTGGAACGTGCAGATAGATTTGAAACCTGAGAAGACAGGGAAAGTTGTAAACATCTAGTATCTTAGTACTTATTTATCATAAGTCTTTGAGGATCAAATCAAATCACAGATATAAACAAGCCACCAAAAATATACACATAGGTATACAATTGTAAGTTACTGTTTTATGATATTATTAACAATATAAATAAAATGTATCCATTATCCAGAAGCTACCAAAATATAACTTAAACACATAAACTTAAGAGCAGCCTTGTCGTGCTTCCAGCAGTTAGCATTAATGCAAAGAAGTCATTAGGATGGGGCCAGACATGAGCTCATTCAAGAAGTCAGAAATTAAATGGCCCAGGGGATGGAGGGCCCACCCTTGGGTTAGTAGCTTAAATCAGCTCTCATTCCCAAAGGATCTCTCATGCCCTCCATGCTTCTTTTTCAATACCTCATCCAAGTCCCCAAGGCACCCATAACACTGAGCACCAAAAGTGGCTGGCTGTCTCCCAAAATATGTTCTCTCTTTTGTCCTTTAGTTAATATTTCTCCCCAAAGTTTAGCTTGATGGATGGCTGACCAGCTCAAGTGTACATTTCTCAGCCTCCCTTGCAGCTATCTGTGCCATGTGACTATGTTCTGGTCAATGGGGTAAGAGAAAAAGGGATACTTGCAACTTACAGGCTGTGCCCTCCACAGTATTCCCCTTCCCACTGGCCAGAAGGTGGGTATGATGATGAGAACCACAGCATTCATCTTAGACTATAATTTGGAAAAAGTGCACTGAGGATGGC